>NW_028288756.1:1979513-2131783 GCF_059628265.1 Tinamus guttatus | reverse complement strand
CTTTTTATGCCTTGCCGCACCTTATTTTGGTCAGTTGAATGACAGATTAATTATGGTTCAGAAAGGTTAGAGTTTTGGCCACATGCATGAAAGCAAGGATGATGAATTTAGTTTTCATTTTAGCCTGTGTTACTTAAGTTCTTCTATTAGTTCGGTTTTATGGTAGCTATTGTTTAATTCATAAAGCCGCATATTTTCATGATAGATTATGCCACTTACTGTTGCATAGCTAAAGCTGTTAAATGTTAAATTATGGGTTTGGAGAAAATTTCTCTTCCTATAGAATATCTCTGGACTATGGTGCTAAGTAGACAGAATGATTCAGTGAATTGCCAAAATTTGTGGAAATGATGCCAGTGAACATTCAAAGAGATCAAAATTTAAACAGGGAAGAATCTAGTCTGAGGGCATATATTTAATTTATATGATTATTGAGTTTACAGAGGAATAAATTAGCATTAATATAAATCAAATGGGATTCCTTTGGTAAGAAAGATGGACAAGATGAACATGTAAATTCTACTTTTATTATTGCTGAAGCAGAGGTCAAGCTGTCTTACAAATTTCATTTTTACAGAGAATATTTTAGAGGGAATTGCCAAGTTTTTGTGTAATCAATAGCCTTGAAAAACATTCAAAAATGTTCTCACTGTTCCATGAAGATTTTAAGATCTCATTTTGAAAACTCTGTAATTTGACTTATTATTAAATTTAAGCCATGTCACCACAGTCAGGGATTTGAAACTTCAGAGAAAATTTGAACCCAAATGAAAAGCAAGTTTAGGACTTAGAGATGAGGAATTGTTCTTATTGACTTCAGCCCAATGTGACAGCTACATCTCATGTCAATAGACATCATAAGGCTTATTTTCCTCACTAGTGGAAATTTTGTGAGAGTCATTATTTCCATGACATTTCAAAACTCTAAAGCTATGAACATTGATAAATGCACATGTCATCCTGGGATACTCTTTCAACAAAAGGTAGAAAATAAAATTTCTCATTTCCAATTCAAATTTTCATAAGCATCCCTGGCTCTAAGTCTAATATTATCTTTAAAGGTTAATTCCTTTCTCCAAAAGTTGAAATGAGTCCATAATCCAGACATGGACATTGACCTGTTTGCTAAATAGATGGAGGAATTGTCAGTGAGGTGAACAAAGTATTTTCAAAATTCCTACAAGATTTCAAAGATTAACTCTTATTTTCATAAACTATTATGATATCAAGGGTATTATTTCTCTGACTATGCTACTAAGACATAACTACTTTAGGGAAATATTCTCTATGAATCTGGAAAAAAATGCTAGTATATCTAATATCTATTATCCCTCAAAAGGCAAGATAACTGAATCATAAGAACATTTGCAGGTGGAATGACAGCATTTCCTGTTTCACATATGCCCCTTATCTTAGAGAAATATAACACATTAATATATAAATAAATAAAATAAGGAATTGATAAGAGGTGAGTTTCCTTTGCTTGTTTTCTTTGTGCTTCTAAAAATACTGATATTCTTAATACTATGTGTTCAGTCTTAAGAGGAGAGAAATTATAGGTCTAAATATTAAGGAGACCTTGAAACATGAACAAAACAAGGGTTTTCTTTCAGAAACCAAAATGTTACTGTAAGTCTAAAGTAAGTGTGGCATTCTATCAGAAAAATATATACCTCTTTTGAAGAAAGAAATTTGGCCTATGTGAGTCTTTGAGGAAATAAAGAAATGAAGTAAAAAATAAATGCATCATAGAAAAGCAGAGATTCAAAAATGGGTTTTAAAACATGGTCCTCAAATTTTATACATTTGCATCATAATATTATTAGAACGGATTTTTCTGCTCACCTCAGCTGTGGGAAAAGCTTGCAGGGCTTGCAGTTTGGATACTATGGCCATTTAAATTGAAGGCATATTTTTTTGGCTTAGTTTCAATATTCATAAAATTACTTGTTTCAAGTCTGGGTAGGATATTACCACAATGCTTCAAGCCGATAGACAATCATGATGCTATATCCTGAACAAGCTGCTAGTGGCAGATGAGACTAGCTAATATGTCAGTGAAAAAGAAATCTTAATAAACAAGCTCAGAGGTCACAGTGGCATATGTTGCTGTCAGTATGTCATCATGTAGAATATCTAAGTTGACTCACATCTTATAAATAAATGTCCTCAAAGAATAAGAGACAAAAGGAAGATCTAGTCCTGTCATGTGAAAATTCCTCTGTCTTCCCAGGGTTAAGAGCAGCACAACCTCTCACTAATGTATTCATGCAGGCATTTCTATGGAACAGCAAGCGAGCTGAAAGGGGAAATCATCTCTCAGTTGAATGCAGTTGGTGTAATCAGCAGATTCTCCTGTAAAACTAATAGAGATAAAAATGTTTTTTTCTGAAATATGATTAAACTTTTAATTAAATTAAAATTGACCAGCAAATATAGCGTGGCCTAATGTCTATGGCTTCTTTGATCAGCTCCTTCCTTCAGAATTGCAATATGCTCTTTAACGAGTTGGAGGAGAACCTTGCTAGAGACCTCCTTAACTAGAACCACCACCATCCCTTTCTTCCTCTGGGAATGTTCCCATTCTCCTCAGCCGCTACATCGCAGTTTTGCTTGCAATGCTAGAACAGTTACCCTGGGAAAACTGTGTTTCCAGTGACCAAATGTAGCACTAATGAAGTAAATTAAGGAAGAAGAAAGATCTTATCAGGATATTGACGTGAAAAACTTTGCCTGTTTTCATCTATACAATTGAGGTTATATGTTTTGCTGAGCCTATCACCTCAATTAGTGACATATAAAATTCTGTATCAAGCTAGCTGCCCCAAGAAGTCAGGTCTAAACATCTCAGACTGGGCACTTTGAATAAAAGAATATATTTGTCGTGAATCTCTCAGTTTGCCATTTGTAAAATATGAAAGGTCTGACCAGAGTCTGACCAGAGTCACAAGAAAATGAATTAGTTCATGTTCAGAAAACTCTTATTTAACTCTTGTGATGAATGTGAGATAGAACAGCATATGGAGATTTCTTACAGCATGATTTCATTGGCAAATGGATCTAATGCCACATGCTGATCTATACAAAATAGTATCAAATAGCTACTTTTTCTGTGATCACCATCAGCCTTCTGAATCAAATAGGAAAGTCACCTGTGGAAAAAAAATATGTATGGTTATATTTTAAAAGTTACACCATAATGTGTAGACAAAAGGACAATATGGTTTTGTCATTTAATGATACTTATCTTCAAAAGTTTGAAATGGACAAATGTTAGAAATTTAATAATGGGTGCAAACTTAATGTTTGGATTGAGTTGTACATGTTAAATAAGGTTCTTGGTATGCATCCAGTAAGAACTTTGCTCTTCAGCTGAGATGACACTGCAATAGGTACAGTACATACTGGCTTTCAAGTTCTGTTTCCAGAGAGATTAAAGGTTATATTATAAACGAGGCTGAAATTCTCATTAGAGAAGTGCAAAATTCAATGCTGTAAGAGCAGAGCATGAAATAGATGTTGTTGAAAGTCCTGCTAAAGTCAAGGTAAATGACAAGTGCTCTCTTCTCATGAGTGTGTGGAAGATCACCTGTCACCCACAATATTTATGTGCCCACTGGGGTTTTGTGTCTGGATGGGTAGACCACTGAATAGGTTACTGTTTGTATGGCCTGAGTCCAATGAGCAGTGGCTCGAGGTTCATACTCAATCTGGTGGCCTGTGACTGGCAAGGGTCTATACTGTGACCAATCCTGTCTAACATTTCTATTCATAGCAAGGAGAAGGTGGCAGAGAGCACTTCTGTCCAGTCTGGAGATCACAACAGACTCGAAGGGTCCAGCCAACACACCAGAGGACAGGACTGCCATTAGACTGAATGGAGGAATTGAACAGCAGGAATCTCATGAAATCCAGCATGGACAAATGTCACATCCTGCCCATGGGCCAAGGCACCCCATACATAGACACAGGCTGGAGCTGCCTGGCTGGGGAGCAGCTCTGTAGGAAGGGACCTGGACCTCCCTCATTGTGGCAGATGAGCCAGCGGTGTGTCTGGCTGCAGAGATGGGCAGGAGAATGATCTAAAATTTATACATTCAGTACTCGATAAGATATTAGGTTTTTTTATTGAATTTGTAACGGCTGAGGCCTTCAGCTTTCAATGAATAGAGACGGATGTAAATTATCTGCTGAACCAACATTTGGTTTAGAAAAATGCAGGTCTATTAAGCTCCTAATCTTCTATTTGAAACATTTTGAGTATGATAGGTTTTTTTAATCAAATGTTAAGGAGGCTGCTGAAAGATTTCTGCTATATTATCAGATGAAAGTCTGCAACACTTTACCTGGAAGGAACTTAATGAAACAGACAATTTTCCTTAGCACTGGAAAAAAAATGTCCATGTCATTGATCAAAAGGGACAAACAGCCTTTATTTATAACTACAAATTAGAAAAATGCATATAAAAAATGACATATATAGTGAGCTGGGAACCCAAGGTGTTGACCAGCTTTGGTTGTACAAAGTGCTAAATATCCACCTCACTAAAAAGCTAAAAGCTGTTCAGATACAAGCAAATGTCTTTGTTGTACTCAGCCAAAATGGTTCACTGAAGAGGTCCACATTGTTCTTTCCGCCATGTGAAATGTTAGAGATGCTTCAAATGTGGATAGCTCCATAACATCCTTCCCTGGTCTACCACACAATTTCTGTGAATATTTCAGGGTAATGTATAACAAAACAGTGTTACTTCCTCCTGCCTAACTTCTAAGCAGCACCCACTGCTGTGGAGTGCTTTGTGTCACTAGAAAAAAATGAGTTTTCTGAGCACATGGGAGGGAAGGCTCTCTTCAAAATTTGCATTCCTCTAGCATCTGTCAGGGAAGTGCTAGGATAACTTGCCACAGAGCACATACTGGATATTTTTATCTCCCACTATTTTCTTTTTCCTTTTTCTTTTCCAATGATAAGGCAGTCTAGATATTGTTATTACAAAAAGCTGTCTGTTGCTCACTAGTAGCAAGGTGTGTCCCTCCCCTTGCCTCCCCATCCCCATATTTTATTCCTTCAAATAACCATGACAGAATTCGCTTTCTTTATTGTATGAGTTTTCTCAAGAAATGGAAATCAGAGCATCTTCCACTGTTTGCTCCACTATTATTTTGTTGGTGCTTATCTAAGTAATGGACTGGCCAATAGTCATTCCTCCTCTGATCCACTCAGAGATGTCTTTTAAGGTGGCATTTCATGAAGACATTAACTAAATTGATGGGCATTTTTTCTCTTGGAGAGTGTTTCATTAGCAAATGCCATGTGCAGAACTTTTGTCTCATTTCTCTGCACATGAGAAATGTTTGAAAAGAAAAGGGAAGGACAGGACAGAGCCATCTCCAGATCACGTCAACCCCCAAGGAGTTGCCTGGGGTGCTTCATAGCTTCTTTTTTTTTAATGATTTCCACAGACTCACAGCACATTTACACAGCCCATTTCATCACCTCATGGAGATGAGGAAGCTACCTTTATTTTCAAAGTGGTCTTACCTTTCTAGAGGATGTCTACCCTAATCGAGTCCTGAATTTAGGCAATTTTCCATAAGGCAGTATACTTTATGTGCTTGTTTTTATGCCACATTTACCTAAAGTGGTACTGAAGTAGATTTTTAGAAACCATATATTTTAAATAAGAGGTCCTACTGATATCCAGTTTCTTTTTATAGTCCCACATACTTCTAAACATATTGCTTAACTTTAGTGCTCCAGAAGACAGTTTCATTCACTACTTTCCTAAAGAGTCTTAATTCATATTAACATCATATTCTTCTTTTTCAACTTATTATTGGAGAAAATCTATAAACATTAGTCTACATAATATACGATTTCTCTTATGACATGCTTAAAATCTCAAGCAAGTGGAAAAACATAATTATTTCATTTTATATTTTATTATGATTTTATTCATGTACTATTTTGGTATTTATTTGGTCCCAATATGTAATTCCAAAGGAATTTCTTTATAATATGTTATTAATATCATCTTATTACAAATTGCTTTAAATTTAATTCAAATACCCTTACTGGTGGTTATTTCTTAACCCTGACAGCTGTGATGCGTCTTTTTGATCTACTGAATAAATCTGAAATAACGCCCAACAATCATTATCTACTAATTAATTAATTAATATAGGCTAGACCATAATTAATTTTAATATACTTTAGTGATAAAAAAGAGTCACTGGTTACTTGTGGGCATTTAAAATCTGAGCACACATTCTAGGAAAATATGGGTGTTCAGCTAGGCAAATATAGTTGTCAAATTCCAAATTGTTTTTATTTATTCCCCTGATGTACTGATGGAGAGAAAAAAAAAAAAGTTATTACTATTCTTTTAATACCTGTTGCTTTAGTAGATTTTTTTAGCACATTAGCTCAATGATACCTACAAATAAAAAGCCAAGTTGAATCCAGTGGGTGAGTGGGGTGCACTGAACAGGTAGTGAAATGGGAAGGTTTCTGGCGCTATTGCCTCTTTAGGCAGGAAAAGAGACTGGAAGAAATGAAAAAATGTATCAGGGTCTGGAATACTGTCACTAATACTGATGTGTTCGGAAAGGTTTGACTGAGATTATAATATAAATTGCCATCGTCACTTTCCATGGTTCAATATCACACATTTGTGATTCTGCTTAGGTAGTGTGACCTTCATAATTTCCTAATAATATGGCTGTGGCTCAATGTAGTATTTACTCCATATTCTACAAATGTGTTTAACATTCTTTGGAAGACATACAATATAATTTATTTAAACAAATTATATTTCTCTGTTTCAGTTCTACAAAAAATGAAAACTTTGCTCTTTTTACTTTTCTTGTAAGTCTGCCTAGCCCAAACTTGGGATGTTGAACATTTGCCCTATACTTCTTCCACATCTCATACCAAAGATGAAAGAAGTGAAGACAACATGCTCAGTTTGGGTTCTGATGGAAAAGGGGAGATCTTTAGAATTTTAGTGGTGTTCTGTTCCAAACCATCTGACCCTGTATAAATTATTACTGGAAGTTAAAGGTTGTATTGGAATTAACAGGCAATTTTGGGTATGGAATCAGCAAGCTGAGGCCAGAGAATGGCAGTCCTCCATACATTAACATTAAGAATACATTTTATTAGGCAAGATATATCTTCCCATATTATTTATTGGCAAAATTTTAGGAAGGCTCTTGCTGCTTATTGTTTGGATTCCTTCCAGACCACCCGAAGCCCTCACACATGAATCTTTGTAATAATATAAGGTATATTAGAGCCCCATTTACTCTAACTAAATTACTCCTTTCTATCCCTCCTTGAACCATTAAAAATCTATCCTACAAAGTGGTGAACATCCTCTGCTCCCACTGCAATGAAAGAGTATAAAACTGTGTCTTCCTGACTGTAGAGAGTCTGATACTTCAGGCTGGGGAGGTGTAAGTAGCCCTTACTTACCGTTACTGAGGTATATAAAACTTCTACAAAGTGTATCAATGTCTCCCAGGCAGTAGTTCCTACTCTGATGCTTTCTTCTGTTAGTGACTTCACTCCTAGTGCACAGCTTTAGGACACTAATTCAGCAACACTGTGAAATGTAAAGTCAGGCACGTTAAAGTGGAAATGAATGTCAAAATTATGTAAGAAACTACTTGGACACTATTTGTTCATTTTCACGGTTATTTTGGCAAAACTCTTAGGTTTTACTCTTAGGTTTTGCTCTCCATCATCTCAAGCAGTCACGGTATGCAGTGGGCAACATTGAAGTGCTTTACGAAGAGTCTTGGGAGATGAACTGGATTTGGGGCCTTGGTCATTATTTTATACCTATAGTATAAAATATCAAAGCTTTTTTTCCTTTTAATGAAATAAATAATAAAAAAAATAAAAAAATATTATGTATAATAGCATCCTTAAAAGCTCGGTCTCATATTCCCATGCATTCATATTCATACATATATGAAACTATTCTTTTAAAGATATCTTAATGTGTTTTTAATGCTGTAACTGGCTTGGAATACAAACTCTAATTGTTTCCAGTACTGACTTCTTACTAGAGAGAAAACCTCCTGGTTTGCTATTGTTAAAAATATCTGAAACCTCACTGGATAATAGCTATTACAAAACTGCTTTGATTTTACATTTTTCCTTTCACAGTGTGTGGCTCTGTACTCTATTTCACAGGTTAATGCTCTGTTGAAAGCTGCCACTCTAAGAAGCAGTTGTCAGTGATAGCCAAAGAATACTGAATAGCATATACATATCTTACTTTTAATGTCTCCTTAGCACATTGACTTTTCTGGCCATAGGAACTAGTAAAAAGAGAATCAGCATAAGGTGAAGCATATCTCCTGCTGGGTGGCCAAACTGCATGAAATCTCATACTTCATTAATGATGCTTCTCATACCAGCTGGCCAATGGATCATGAAAATGAATGAAGAGCTACTGGGATTTTTTTTTTTTTCAGGTTGTAACATTCATATACAATTACGAGCAGCTGGCTCCTGCTTTCTCAATAGGTGAAGATTTCACTGCTTTTCTTTAGCCATAAAAGAAGCATAGTATAATGGTTAAAGCTGAGGTTGTGGGGAAGCCACTATCAGCCTATTTAATAAACTTTTTTTTCTCATGGGTAAGATACACTCTTTATGCCTCATTTTTTAGTGTGGACATGACATTCTATATGATAATGCATCAATAAAATTTGTTCCAGTCGTACCCCACTGTGAAACTTCCACCTCTTCCCAAACTCAGACAACAGACTATGATGACTTTTTTTTTTCTGGTTTCCTAATCGAAAAGAAAGGAAAAGAAGGCCTTAATGACCTCTGAGTTTTAAAAGGAGAGTGCTTGCTCTTGCTAAAGATGAGGCTGTTTCAAATTGATCACGCCAAAGTTCAGGGCACTCTGGGGCTTTCTTTTTTCTTTGTTCATTAGTTTGTTTTTAAAACTTTTGATCTGCACCTCAAAAGCCCCAGGGACAAATGATGTTACCTGCAACGAATACACAGAATATGAACAGAATATATCAATTATAGAAATTTTAAGTCCTTATCGAGGTCTGAGTTCTGATGATGCATACTCCAGTGTCTGCTTGCAGCCCAGAGGGAGGCTTTCTTGGTCGCTGTCATGTACCGAAATCAAAAAAAAAAGATGAAGGGAATTTCGTTTTCTTCTTTGTACTGCAAGTGCCTTTGCACAGATATGTTTGACCATATGTCAGAGCTTAAATTAATGAAAAAAAGGCATTTCTCCATTTCCATTCCATTCGTCATTGGAAGGCATAAGCTGCCAAACCAAAGCAGAGAACTACTAGTTATATTTGCCTTGAGTATGAACAAAACCTCCGAATATCAGAAAGGAAAATCTTAACAACAAGGGAAGATATTAACGGCAACATGGAAGAAAACAGGACTTTCTCAGATATCTTAGCCTTTTGCTTTTATCTTTCCTTCAGTCATTGGTTGGTGTTCTGCCAATTTATTTATTTATTTACTTGCTTGCTTGCTTACTTATTTTTGCTTCGGAGCTACCTTTTCAAGAACTTACTCCAGTACTGTTGAGTCCTCTAAGACCTGGTGATTTGATTACATTTTGTTGGTTGAGATTGTACAAGATTCTCTTCTCTGAAATCAGGAAAGAAAGTATGCCTGCCACAGAAGAATTGCTTTTACTAGCATCTTGCTTGTCTCCAGTTACATCTGTCTATGGATGAGTACCACATAATCTTTACTTTTTTTTCCTCATCTTGTCTACATTTGTGACTCTAAATTAAAAGATATATCTGCACTTTTGGAGTAACATGTTTATCAATCCACATTGCATTTGGATTAGCATAGGTGGGGATATTTTCCCGTTTTGGTTTGGTTTGAAGTCTGTTGTTTTTTGGTATTTTGGTGAAGGGAGTGTTGTTTTTTGCTTTATTTTTAATTTCTGCTCTACTCATTGTGAAAGCCTGAGGTACTTTCCACAGTAAAGCAGGAGCTAATCAGCCTCATAATCTAATACCTGATCAAATATTCAGCATTCTTATCTGTGTCTTACCTGAAATATAAAAGTTTATATAAAATATAAACTGTAGGTCATGTATATCCTTCATGCTGTTAATTCTCGTCAGCAACTGCTCTCCTTTATAAGGCTGAATTCTGAACTCAGACTCGCATATTGGAAAAGGAAACTTTGGTTAATGTACTTTTCTGTTTTTCATGTGAATGAAGAAAACAGCAGTCACTATACTTCTAATAAGCACATTATCCAATATCAGCAGAAATGTCTGGTTGATAAGAAAGATACAATTCACCTCTTAACATTAAAATGATCTTGCAGACCTACTTTTTTTTTCCTCTAATCTTTTGTTACTGCTTAAGAACACATAAAAAATTAAAAGATAAAGAAGAAATCATTGTACTGAAACTGCATCAGCAACTTCTTTATCGAAAGGTAAAATTTTCATACAAATCTAAATGATTTCAAAATGAAACCACAAATTCACTTTCAGTAGCAGATTTATAGAGACGTTTACAAATGTGATTTGGACATCTAAGAGGCTATGAAAGTTTAGAAGTGTCAAAGGATTAAAGCTTCTGAGTCTCTCTTTATATCCAAATCCCTTATTTGAGTGATTATAAAGATTTTGCCTTTTTTCTTACAGAAGAGTTTAGAAGTATTTGAAATATTGTCCTACCTCATCTGTCATTCCTATGATTCATGTTGTTCTTTACTTTTCAGTCTTGTTTTTTTCCTTATGAAAAATAAATTTTTAATGGAAATATGTTATTTCAGTATTGTAATATTGAAGATTCCATGTCATAGTTGAAAGACATTTGACACATTTCTTTTCCCGGGCCACTAGTGAGAAATAAGCTAAAGAGTATTAAATAAATATTAACAGATTAACTTTAGTGTGTTAGCAAAGTCTTTATCTTCATATTTTTTAAGTAGCATTATTGCCCTCATTTTTTGCCTGATTCTGTACAAAGAGAAATACTAAATCAGTTGTGCCATGATAATTGTCTAAGAAATTGCTATTTCTAAAAACCGAACTCCCAAACTGCAATGTTCTTCTAATAGCATAACTGCCAGTGTTATTCCTAATTAAATAAGTAATTGAATATTTTGATTGTGCTAGAGTTTACTATGACTCTTCTATCGGTACTGCCATTCAGCGTGAAGTGTGCTCCACATGACTCATTATTTCCATCTTCATTAGACAATGACATTAACGAACAATAGACCTTAAATATTGATGCTTTTGTGCATCTCAGAAAATGAAGATATATGATAAGAGCTCTTCTTGGTGCTTTATTGCAGCAGGTGGTCCTTGCTGAGTTGTTTTAAAGTGAAATGCTGATTTCAAACTTTGAAAAGCTTCTTTTTTCCCTTTCTTGTCAAAATTTCTTAACATGTAATTTTAATCACTCTGCAACATCCTATGATGGTAATTTAGTGAATGAGACTATAAGCATTATGGGCTTATTCTGGGCTGGTGTAAATTAGCCTAGTTTTACTCATTTCAATAGAACTAGGCCATTTAAAAATGAACTTAAATTTAACACTAGCTTCAATCTGGAAAAGCCTGTAGCCACACATTTAAACACTTTTTTGAATTGGAGGAAACTATGGAATCATGACTTCTGTGTAAGGAAAAAACAAACAAACAAAAAAAAAAAAAACAAAAAAACAAACCAAAACTCTATGAAAGATTGTTTTTCAAGCAGAATCTGTAAGAGATGTTGCAAAGCTGCATTCATAAATAACCAGGTGACACCCCTACACAGTCTGTCTGTGGCTAGATGTGACATGATGTTTTGTGACAAGTGCTTCTTTGAGTTATATTTACATCCACTTTAAATTAATTTCATATTTCCAGACTGGAATAATAAGGCTACAGTTAAAATTATTGTCTGAACTTTGAGATTCACCCAACAGTTGGAGAAGTGCTAAGGTAAGAACTAATATAAAATATTGTTGTGATTCATCCGGGGATACAGGCAGTAATCCAGAAATAACATTACACCAATAAAGCATAATAATAATAGAAAAAAAGGTTTCTTGAAAAATTGTGAATGATATGAAGCAATATAAAAGGTGTTTTTACAGCAGTCTCAAGGATCAATATTATCTAATCGTCAACCAAAAGAGAAAAATGCAATCAAAATCCTTATAATCTGTTTTAATCTAATTCTGTTGAGGTTATTTCCCAGAGTGAATATTGATACTTACTGGTTTACTACCTTTCTCTTCTAAAGAGTCACTATGTACTAAGCCATAGGAAAAAGGACCTGGATACTGTGAATTGCTGATTTCTATTGACTGCTACCATTGGTCCTACACTTAATTTTGTAAAACCTGGAAGTTCTTTCCTAAAACTCTCTCTTTCAAAAATCCTGTTCAAAAATACAAATGGCTATTCCCATGATGTAACTTGATGACATTTTTGTGGGAATATACATTACTTAAAAATTTCTACATGGAAAGAGTGGTCAAGTATTGGAACAGGCTGCCCAGGGAAGTGGTAGAGTCACCGACCCTGGCAGCGTTCAAGAAATGTATAGATGAGGCGCTCACAGACATGGTTTAGCAGGTATGGTAGTGATGGGTTTATATTTGGACCGGATGATCCTGAAGGTCTTTTCCAACCATGATGATTCTATGATTCTATGATTAATACACAGAGATGCACATTGTAGACTGATATTCTGAACTCTAGAAAAAAAGAGTGGGAATATGACGCACAATCCATGATGTACACACGCTTTGTCTGAGACTGGTGCTATGTAGGAGAATGTATACACAGTGTACAACTAAGTACTTGATATAATAAAAAGTGATTATCTTGTCTGATTGTTACCTGTTTTAAAAAGCACCCCCACATACACACTTATAGTCTGATCTGCACTTAAGTAAATTGGGATAATTAATATCACATATTTCTTCTTAATTCATTACTGACACTTATAACTGCACTGTTAAGATGTGCTAATATTTTATTTATGCTATATTTTTACAGTCTATTGCTTTTTTTTACCTTCATACTTTAGCTAAGACAGACACTAATAAAACCCTTGTATTGTTTATCTCTGTCACAGACATAATAACAGCATTAATGAAAAAGAGATAAAAACATAGACACTGGTAATTACTCCAATCACATTTACCATGCAATGAAATATAATTCAGTGCATCTCTATACTGTGTCCTTCATTTATTCACACCACAGTGAGAAATATACAGGGCTGTCACGAAGCATAAGTCAAGCTGAATGAATGGGTTTTTAATTTTGACTGGAAAATACAGTCAACTCACTGTTCGTGATCTCATGAGGAAGGACATTGCAAAGGCATACTGGAGTTGAAAGTCTTTGAACTAGTGGAATCAAGTTGGTTAGGAGGAAGAGATTTGAAGATGAAGCAATATTATCACTACATAATGAGAATAGGCTATATGTCTCTGCAGTAGAGTGAATATAAATTGATATAACCTCGAAATGGGACATAATAAATCCTGAAGGCCAGGTTAATGAAACAGCTTAAATGCCCATGATGAAATCTGGGGATGTTCAAGAAAACGTGGATAGCAGTAGATTGCATTAATTAATATGCGGAAGCTGGATAAGGGCAAGTGGATCAAAATGTCAAAGTCTTGAATAATAGGGCTTGTATCTTTATGATAATTGGTGATAGAAAATTCCTGATGTGGGAAGAATATAGGAAGTCTTTTCTTTATAATTTAGCAATTTGCCAGGTCCAAAATTATTTATTTATTTATTTACTCCAACAAGTGACATTGTTTAACTGCAACAAAGCATGCAATTTCTCTGCAGTTATCATAATATATGGCTTCTCTAGTGAGTAAGGTAACATAGACTATAATGTAAATTATTATGTATTAGCATAAATAATTCTGCAAATATCAGTTAAGCTTTGTATGTCCCAGCTGAGTTTAGTTTAGAGTTCCATAGTCTCTAATACCATTTTCCTTTTCCCTTGTATGTACTTTATCTTCCTGCAGGTGTGAAGAATTTTAGTACAAACAACAGATTGCAGTGTCATATTAGACCACATGCTTTAAACAGTGTTTTTTTTCCATATCTATCTCAATCGATTTTGTACAGGGGACAAAATTTTGGCCCCACCAAAATTAATGATTGCTTGGACACAGACTTATGTAGCGTACAGATTTTATACATGATATTCTCAACAGTATGCATGCACAAGCCTAAATTTAATTCTTTCATTAGCAATGGGTGAACCATCCTGGGTTCAGTGATTTGCTTCAGATAAACATCAGAAAAATTTGGCCGCTTCTCCAGCTATCCATATTAATTGGCAAATGTGTAGGAAATCTCAGAAGGATTGACTCTCTCAGGAAATTTCTAGCAATTACTGCATCTGTTTAAGTGAAAAGAGCTATCAGAATTTTGGCAGTTTATTTCCAGTATCTCATCAGAATCAGGAAGAATGAATGCTGTAAAAATATTTATTTTTTTAAAGAAAAATATTGAGAATTCATTATAAAGGACAATATTAATCTTTGTGTCATTTAGACAATTGGATGTTCATAAGGACTTTTCATGCATCTGAACTGGTTTCTAACCTCAAAAGTGCTGGGATAGGGGCTTGCTTAAAATCCATAAAAATTACATATACACTCAAGTCCACAGGAATCAAATCAAATTCATTAATAATTAGATTATCCCTTTTGTCAAATGCTGAATAATATTTTTGTTCTGTTTTACTAGAGACGTCCTACCCCAGAAGATGCAGAATACCTGTGGCTTAAAAGTCATGACAGCTTGGAGGATGCTTGTCTGAGATCACACACACAAAGACCTGCTCAAAACAGACAATGTTAGAATTACTCACAAATCATGAATACATCTATACCACAAAACCAATGGTTTTAAATTGAAGATGTATAGGTGAAAGTGGTTAAACCTTTACCTTAAACCAGGACATGTATGGTCATACATGCCTTGAGATCTCTGTCCATGAAGGGTTAAGAGAAAGCTAGACGAACATCTGGCAGAAATGGCATAATTCACAGCGATTCTATTTCAGGGTTGTCACTTGTAGCTCAAATTTCAGTTGTGCTATTAACAAAATTAATGACGATTTTATATAAAATATTTGCTTACAGGGAACTGTGTGGATGTTATTGCTTTTCTAGAATAAGCCACTTAATATTTCACAGAGATGAAAATTTTGCCACAAAAAGGGCCCTGCACATATGTTTCAAATGAATCTATTAGTTTTTAATAGTGGTCAAATTCAGGCATAGCAAAACATTCTGATTATAAACATTTTCTTCCAAATTTATATTTACACTCTGGCCACTTCATTACAATATATCAGCTTCTGCTTACTGCAGCAAAGTAACATATCTATTGACTTAAACACCTAGCCAAAAACTTATCAACTGGTAATAAAAATGCCAGAAAATAGTGTTGCTACAGCAAATACAAGTAATATTGAACATTAAGCAGCCTCTGTCTTCCTGGCATGATGATATTGAAATATTTAATCCAATCAAGAAAATATTTTAACCTTATTTTACAAGTCACAAACCAATCAGACACTATAGGACAGAAGAACTGACATCCATCAGTTAATGTGACCAGTATCTCTGTTTTGTTTGTACCTAGTTAATCACTTCAGCATAGCTGGATCACCTCTCATGGTTAATACAAGAACAGGAAATAGAGTAGTTACTAGGTAACCAGCATCTTTCTGCTTGTGAAAGAATTAGGTGTTTCTACTGAAAGTGACAAGACAGGACTGCAAATAAGGAGAAATCCTTCACAAAACCTGTTCAGCACAGGAAGATCAAATAAACTTCTTTAAACTTGTATTTCTCATGCAAATAACAAAGTTCTGAGTTAATTTACATCAGCATAAATCTGTAATGATTCCACTCCCAGGAGATGCTCTAAATTCACACTGGTACACCTAAAACAAAAATCTGGCCTAAGGGGCAAGGCACCAGTTCATGCCAAAGGCATCAAAGAAAATTCATCAAAGAGCAGCATTGCAGGCTAGTACTCAGCTCAATACTCCATTGGCGGCAGAATTATGACACCATTGTCTCAGAAAGTTTGACCACTAGAAGCCAATGACACCACCAAAGGCTGTGAATATAGCCTTTTACTGCTGCTGCTATCAGGATCCATATTATTTGAAGTATCTGACAATGCGCAAGGAGATAGAAGTAGAACATGCAATCAGTTTCCATAACACAAAGTATTTTCACCAAAATGGAATTTTACCTGAGAGATTTTTTTATCTCTTTATCAATGTAATGATGAATCAGAAAAGAAACACTTTCCTTGCCTGAGAAGAGTAGTCCAAACAACACGTTCTGTACTCGATATCAGCTGTTATGATTCAATTCAATCAAAATGTGTTTGTAGGAAGGGGTGTATTTTTCCTCAAATTTCTATAATTGGTATAATGAAGACTTCAAAATAAAGCATCCTTCTCCTAATCAACTGGAAAAATATATATTTTTTTATACATACTCAGAAAAAAAAGGAAAACTTTTCCTAGTCTTAACTCCAACAGAGTGACCTGCTGCAGTAGGGTCAACTGTATCATCAGAAGGAATATTTTCTTGCAGAAAGAAAAGACACAATGACATCTGTAGAAGTATATGCCAAAATAAGTAGAAAAGTGATGTATGTCATCAATAATCCTGGAAATTTCAAAACAGTTGCAGTCATAGAAAAAGCAAGAACTAAATAAAGTCTATAAACCACTGGAAACTGCCTCAAGATCTGATCAAAGTGCATCAGACTAAGAAGAGGAGGAAACATCTGAATATACAATCCATCAAGTAGGAATTGTTACCAGCCCCCAACCAACTATTCGGATAGCAGTTACAAGAACAGATTTGCTGAGCCAGGGGTTGTAGTAAATCTTGCAAAGTAATTTTGGTATCATGGCTTCTGTGTGGAGGATAAATTGGCTCCAACAAGACCCATAAACACTGGGAATGAATTGTGACCAAAGAAAATAGATTAAGTTCACAGAAGTAAAGATTTGAGACATAAAACACAGCAACCCGAAACAAATAGGAGGGAAAGTGCATTATCTCTTGGGTGACCATAGGCAAAAGTGCTTGATTAGGCTACTTGCTATGTTGTTTTGTGGTGTTCCTGAAGCAAAATCCATGAATGCTGATAAACATGTTGCCAATTTTCTAATAGAGGAGAATTTAATTTATTATTTTAGAACTATTGGATGTGTTGGTGCTTGGATCAGATAATTATGTATGAGACTATTATTGACCCTTAGAACAGAGAGGAAAAATACACTTTCTACTGAAACAGAATAGTGGAGAAAGCATTTGGATGCTTGGAGACTGTCAGAGATCCAGGACTGTTTGCTGCTGGAAATAATCCAGAGGTAAGCTTTGAAGCTCACTGGGATAGTTATACCTTTCCGTAGAAATCGTGCTGTTCCAGCTTTGGCAAATATGAGAAATGACTTCCCTGTTGTATGTGGTCAAAACAAGCTTTTGAGGATGTTTGTAGCAATTTCAACTGCTTGTTAATCCAAACATATTGCCATGCTTTTCATTCACACTGTCCTATGGAAACAGTAAAAAAATCACTTTTTTCAATATTAATATTGTAAAGGTGTTACAAGGCAACAAAAGCATAGTAACTATTATAATAGCACAATCGAATCTAAAGTACTGTTCCTGTGTCTGAAACAAAGCATAATATATCCTCTTGCATGAAAAAGGAAATGTTTTGTCCTAGGTTAAATGAAAAGGGTTAGTGAACTCGAAACCTTTCTTTTCTTTCTTTTCCTATTTATTTTTTTTTCCTGAGAAAACAAGGCACTCCTGTCAGGGTTTCAATTCAACCAGCAAAATAAAAGAAGCTATATTGTCCAAATGACCAAATTTATTTTTTCTGCACTAATGCTGTTGACAAATATATGCTTTGTTATCATCTCTTCAGAATCCATCTAAAATATAGCTGTATCAGTTTGTGAAACTGATTTCACCTTCCTTGTAGAAATTGTGAAACACTGAAGATTTTCTCAGTAATTTATTATAAGAGTAATAAGGCTCCCACCTCTGCCTCTATGGTCATGCATTTAGCAATTATCTGTGTTTTATATGGCATACCATGATGCTTCTAAACTTCTTCCTGATGGTAACTCTGTGATTAGGGTTGTGATTTAACATTGTTGACTAATAATGCAGGCAAGAATTATTTGGCTTACTGAGAGACTCAGGTGGTAGATAAATGTATTAAAAAACAATGTGTTCAGATAATTAATCAGTCATGGGTCTGAGCAATGAAAATATCTCTTTTCTGCTGCTTAAAGAAAAATGGGCTCAAACAGTGAAGTTTATTAGGTAGTGAATCCTGTGCAAATATGCAGCCACCTACGCTGCGATCAGGTATGTATTTGTACAATCAGTGCACAGTTTTGCATTAATTTTCCAGTTGTTTTATGCTTTCTTTGTCCTGTGGTAATTAGAAGATAAGAATTCAGGGGAAAGTACAATTTTTAATGTGCATGGTGAAGATCAGTAACATCTCAAGAACCAGCATGCCAAGGGGATCTTAATAGTGCTCTCTTTTGAATATATTGCTGATATGTTGTATTATATTATAAATATATTATATGCTGTTTTAAATCTGTGCATGCTGATCTCTCAATAGTTGCTCAGTCCTACTCTTTAGTGAAACCGAAGCTAGGGAACAAAACTTTGTCAACAAACATATTTAAAGTGGGTAAAAAACTGCCTTTGGGGGTGCCAAAAGCTATTCTGGGTTAGATTCTTGCTGCTTTATGCCCTTGGAGACATTCATGTTCTTAGTCCCCGCTCATGCTTCAGGTTAAATCCCTATTTATTTGCTGAGTTTATGCTTGCTAAAGTTTTAGATCCTCTCCCTGACAGTCTTTCTGGACCTCCCTGGCTTTGGCAGCCTCCTTAGCAATGGGATACTGGTAAAATCAGCTTTTCTGGTGGAGTTGTGCTGTGGTCCAGGACTTGAATCTGTGACATTCAGTGTTCAGGATTTGCCTGTGTATAGCCCAGCAGGAACTGTAATTCAGATACTGGTCTATTCCCACTGATCTTCTCTCCCTCCATTCCCCGAGGAATAAGATTAAAAATGGTTGAATTGATCTGGTGGTGATAGTGTATGGCAGAAGCTGTAAGACCCTATGGTTTATAGCCTATTACATTCTGTGCACAAGACAGATGGTGGCAAGCAGTAGGTTGCCACCATCACCACAACTCTTCATCTAGCTGTGCATGAACTGGGAGAGGCCTCAGGAAAGTTTGCACTGGAAGAAGCTGTGCAGGATGGCCAGTGACGCCATCTTGTTGGCAAGCAGCATGTGCACTGAGAAATTATTTCATCTCTTTTTACTTATATCTGCCCTGCCTTCTTGCCGATTTATACTGGCACTGTTTGTCATATAGAACCTGGAACTCTGTGTTTCTCAGTTCACCAATGCTGTAAATAATAATAACTATTTCTGAAGGATGCTTATATTCTAAATAAAATAGATATCTAACTGTGTTTTGATGGAGAGAATCAGATAAACATACACCAAAGCACAAAAATGGGAGCTTAAATGAATTTGTCTTTTAATACTGCAGAGGAAAGCAGGCTTATTGGGGGTTGTCATTTTGGCAGTATGACTGACTTACCCTTGAACAGTAATGCTGTAACAGGCACAGTCTGTTGTTTGTTTCTGTGAATTACCTAGATCTAGGCAGAAGGAGCTGCTTCACTGAGCAGTTTTGCTTCATGAGTTTCCATAATCCTCATTCTAATGTGAGATTTGTGTATGTATTTCAGAGGTAGACAAGGAAACATTTTGCAAAATATTGGGAACTTTCAGGAATGCCATTGACTAGCCTCTAGAGCAGTTATATTAGCAAGATAGCCACTCTTTTTTAATAGCCATATTGACATCATTATCGTTATCATAGCTGCTCAAAATGATGATGAGACAAAGAATAATGGGTAGCAGCTAGTTAATGCATTGTCACTGAATCTTTCTGCAGCTAGATAATAACAAAAACAAACCAATGAAAACAAAGGCATCAAATAACTAATATTTTTGAGAATTAATATTTGTTCTTCTGAAAGTGTGAATACAGCAAGTATTATCAACAAGTGTTGATAATTCTACAGTTTGAAGAAACTGCGCTGGAAAGAGCATTAAAACTGAAATGGATTTATGTTCACGCCTGAACAAAGACCTGCTTAATGTCTTAAATTTGAGTTTTTATGCACCCTTACTTTTGACTTTGAATGGTGAAAGTTAGGTTATGAAGACCTGAAAAATGTTTCACTTACAATCTGTTTTTTTTTTCCCAAGTCAAAACCGTAAGAGCTTTGCGTATGAGACTGAATGAAATAATTGCGAGACTTTCATATGAGAGAATTTTGGCTTTTAATTATAATTTTTTAACGTTCCCAGAGCAATCTACCATTACAGAGATGAAATGCAGTCCAGGTTCATGGACTTGAAAGGGATTCAGTCAGTTTTAAATTGTCTTTTTAACTACTGTTATTAAAGTTTCTTTTTGCGGTATATATCTTTGCAGTGCTTAGGAAGCAGAGAAAAAAAAGTCTCCCCTCCTTCAAATGGATTATATCTGTATTTTAAAGTCAAACATATGATCATTCAGGTCAGGAGAGCGGAATAATCATTTATACAGAGAGGAAACCAAAAATGACACTTGAGCATAGAAATAGAAGATAAAAACATGGTCTAATATCTTAGTTGCAGTTCTGCAGATATATAGAGCAAGTTTGTGTAGGGAAGCAAGATATCTGTGTTTCCACAACATTATGTGAAAGGTCCTCTCCCAGCTGACAGGAAAATGTAGAATGCTGATACCTCCTGCGGCATGGAGCCAGAGTGAATCTCTGCATCATGTTCTAACATGAGAATGTGCAGGAGACATTCCCACTCATATAATAAATCCTTCCATACCTGGATCATCTAATATATTGGCAAGTACCCATGGCATGCAAAATAATAAATAATCTGGCATGAATAAATTCAGATGTTTCTATATAATTTCCCATAAATATAGATTAATAGGCTGATGCCAAAACCATGACAAACAACGGAAAACTCATGTTAATATTTATGGGTTTTGAATAGGGTATTTACTGAATATACATTCTCCCTAAATTAATGATTTACAATCTAAATCTTTAAGATAAAAATTTTATGCACTATGGTAAATATTTTATTGGCAGAATAAACACTGCAACACGAGTTTTGATACAATGTGAAGAATATATGCTAGAACAGGTTGTATCACTAAATATGTTATTTGTGCATTTCTTTTTTATTAACAAGGTGATGTTAGCCACATACAGATATTGCTTTTGTTCTGGGAAACTTTTTTTTACTTTACATTTAGAAATTGTACATATTCTTGTTTCTTCCTTGATTGTATTTTTTTCCTTTTTTTTTTCTTTTTTTTTTCTTTTTTTAGCAGGAGCACTCTACTTTTTGTAAAAGAAAAACTTGGCTCTTATGTCTTAATGCTCATTACCTGTACATGTACTTTGTAAGAGCCTAATTGAGGAAGCTTGGCTCCATTGGCTCCATCAGCAAGGCAATCCAGGTCAAACTTTACTGTTCTGCTTTAATCAGAAAGAAAAAAAAAAAAGAGAGAGAGAGAGTGTGTGGCAGGAGTGTTTCAGCTTTGTAATCACCTTGCTTGCTTCTTTAACTTCTTAGAAAGCCTCAGGCCTGTCCAATGGGAAATATGTATATATATAGTCAAATATATAAATATACGTATATATACCTCAGTAACACACAGAAATTGTTTTTTCCAAGAAAGTTGTTACAATAAGAAATAAGTAAGTGTCTGAAAAAGTTATTCACTGTGTCGGGACTTTTTTTTTTAGTTTTAAAAGTGTACATTATTCAAAACACTGCTTGAAAAATGTATTTCATACAGCAGTAGTTCTTGGCTGATAAATTCAACTACCTTCAAATTCATTCTGGCTCAAATACACAGAAAAAATAAAACAGATTATGCCAAAATTTGAAAGAACTTTCTGTTGAAAAATAGACGCATAGGAGATTAATGGTAGTGACAAGGAACATAAAAGTTGCAAGCTAGCACCATGAGCACTCCTGATATTTTAACGGCAACCCTTGTCATCAGAGGCTGACTATTCATGTGTGTAAATATTAAAAAGAAAAAAAGAAAGAAGTCAAATATATATTTGGCAAGAGTCAGGAAAGGATAACAATAACCTATGCAGCTTATTTTAATTTTCTCTTCCTAACAAATATAATCTTTGATTAAAAGCTAACGAATTATTACTGGAGCCATATTTTTTCCAAAATTTGATGGTTTTGTCGGAATTTATTTTTAGTGTTTGAGACAAATGATTTTTTTTTAGTAAGTCAATTTTAGGGAAAAAAAAAAAAGGAAACTCTTCCCTTTCCATTAGCCCATTAAGATTTAACTGCTCAGAAGTCACTAGAGTTGCAATTGCTTGTCATATCACTATGATCTATAACCATGATTTTCTACTGCTTCCTCTTCATCAGTACAACTATCTTGTCTTATTTTGGATGAGGAGTCAAAATATCAATTAAAGATTATGCTACAATGCATATATTGCTCCAGATAAGGCAGCCCTGATACAAAGGCTAAGCAGCAAAGACTGATGAATGGTCATCTGTCTCCCTCTAGACATCCTGACATACTGGCTATTGGATAGCTTTGGCCATGGATTCCCAAGGGCTGCCGTTGGGTATCCTTGTAACCACAATTATTTCCTTCCCTTGTGGCTTTTCTTTTTTTTTTTTTTTAATTTCAAGTTGCCTGAAATAATGTGAAGCTTATATTTTAGCCCAACAAAGTGTTATTCAACTTAACTATGAAACTGAAAGAATGTATTTTGTGCTGGAGGACAGTGTATATTGAAGGGATCCAGAACTGATACAGTCTTGTCTTTCTGGGAAGTCATCAAACAAGGGAAAAGTGCAGGGACATTTCCGTTGTTGCAAAGTGGATTATTATATGTCAGTTTGATGTATTCCAGGAAACATCAGCATTAATTTGTAAAGGACTTTGTATGCCATGTCTTTTATGATTGAATAAGGATTCAAAGTTTTCCATAATTTTACTCCCGAAACACTTTGCAGAAGCCAGGACTACTGCAGATTTATGCTATGAAGTCTACACTTTTATTTTCTCTTTTAATGTCAAGTCCAGCTCCTCATCTACTGTAAACAGTTTCCACTGATGTCAGAGTTTAGCTTTCTATATTAACCGAATACTTAGCAGACATATCTCCTCTGACATTCAGATAAAAAGAGATGAATGTCTGAATGTTTTTTATGAAGATTAAACACTGTTAAACAATAAGATGAGCCTTCCTCTAATTGAGTAAGTGGTTTTGTTCACTATCATGAGATGCTGCAGCATTTATCATGGACAACTTGTTATACTTAATCATTTCATTCTATTGTTTAAAAGCTATGCTGTAATGCATAATCCATAGAAGAATGCAAAAGAGGACAGCACATCTGCTAAACATATTTTATGAAGTTTGTCCATATTAAAAGGAGAATTTTTAATGGTATTCATATGACATTAAGAATATTTCCTGTACAATTAATGGTAGTCTTGGAAGTTTGGGTAAAGGAATAATACTCAGATTTGTTCATTCTGGGAAAAAAAATCATATACAAAATAATAATAATAAAAAATTGCCTGGCTCTTGAGAGAGTCTCTTCAACTTACTTTGAAAACTATTCCTGTGTAGGCAACAGTCAGAGGCTTTCTGGGAAACCGTGGCTTCTTAGAGGCAAATTTTTACTTCAAGCGTTGATATAGTCTTTGTCTATAAACTGACAGTAATGAGATGCCATCCACATTCTACTGTGAAAAATTCATCTAGATTTCCACTGATTTGCCACAGTTGCTTGAACTCTAACTGGTTTTAGAGACCAGGGAATTACAATCTAAGCGAAGCAATGGCAATCTAAGTGAGTTGCTGTTTCTGATATGTTTCTGATACTGCTAGGAACAGTTTCTACATATTCAGACTCCACCTGTGCTTCATTACTGGACAAGAGGGACATGGAAATCACTGTCATCTTTTGGGGACCTAAACTGGCACTCACTTACCTCTCCAAACCCTCTGGGCCCATTCCTCTCCATGGGCTTTATAAATGTTATGAATCAAGTGGAAGTTTTATACTTCTGATAGCTGACATGAAGACAACTATCTTAACAGTTGTATTAGCTGCATTAACAGGAGCCCTGTGCTGAACTGAGTGGTACTGGACAATGCTGATCCTGTCTGAATGATGTTACACACCAGCTGAGGTTTGCTGCAACTCACCTATCAGGCCAGCTGACTGAGGGAATAATTTTGCTCCACTTGCTAGTTAGTTGTTAGAGGAAGAGGGCAAGAAATTCCCTACAGTGAGGGGCAAATAGCCCTTTTGGCTTACTATAACCTTTCAAAGCATGAGTAAGAGTGACAGACCATGTCACCTCTCCCCTAAGGTGCAACTTCATTATCAAGAACTACAGGGTACGTTAAGTTAACTCTGTATCTACAATGCATAAGCAAACCTAAGGTTCTCTTATAAGATCTTACAAAGTGCTGTGAGGCAGGGTGTAGGTTCTTGTGGTGCTTTTGGGTCTCTGATGTTTACCTTGATGTTAAGCTGTTCATTGATGAGGCTAGGGCAAACCTTTTGCTCTGCTGATTTCTTTCCTCTCATTCCTGCCTTGGCAGACTTTATAAACTCCCAGATGTTATTCAGAAGTAATTTATTCCACCCAAGCAGGACTTTGTTATGTCTGCCGCATCACATTTCCTCCCACTTCTTGTGGTCTTCAAACTTATTGCTAAATTAGGTCAGATACATCGTTAGTCTTCTATTTCTTCACTTCCAAACTTATCTGGCCATCTTGCTTTCGAGTTTTCAGTAGTAACCGAGTAAGAGTGCTTCCCACTGATTTACTGAAGCAGCTTTGTAACTTACCATGTACTGCAAAAAACTTTAAGGAATCTCTGCCTACAGGGCAAAGTACGAATATTTCAAGCTAGACTTATAGGATAGCATAGTTCAGAAGGTCTCCTCTAAGAGGGAACAGATGAAAATGCATCAAGAATATTCCTGCCAAACAAGCCATCAGGTCCTGATAAAATACACATATGTGCATATGTGCTTGTGACAAATACTTTTTGCCACTTAGCAAATATGCAGTACTCTGTATCAGAATGAAGATTTCCTCTAAATGAAGATACGATTTGTAAAAGTCCAATTTCTTTCTTCTGTACAATTAGATTTTTAGAGATTGTTGTTTTGCTGTGTCTTGCTACTTGTAAACTGCTGGAATAGAAGACAACTGTAATGAAAAGTCAAGGCCCTATCTAGGAAGCTTCAACTCAGTGACTGCTGTAAAAGGCAGACCTCAGAGGAATAGAATAAAATAGCCTGAGATTGAAGATGTGAATACTGATTAGTATGCAAATAAATTCTGTGTTAAAAAGCAAGGAAGAAAATGCACACAGTTGGGTACTGAATGCTTAATTCAACATACTAGTTTGATACTGATGTAATGCCTTTTATTTGAGTGGTATCACACTGACACGAAAGAGTAATAACAAAGGTTAAGCCGCAAGCATGAAATTTGACCATGACAAAGAGGCCTTAGAAAATCCATTTTAATGCTTGCAAAAAGAACCATTTTCAAAAATGTTCAAGTCATTAAGGAGCCTAGTCCTATTTGCTTTCAAAGTAATTCAGATTGTTTTGAAAGTGACACTCAGTCCCAAGCTATTTGGGCATTTTTGAAAACTGTATGATCTATAATACCTTGGAATTAATGAATAGTTTATTCATTCAGATTATTTTCTTCAAAGGACAAAATCTTCTGTGAGCTGAGCTCTGTTGTGGAATTGAACATTACTTAGTTTGAGGAAAATAGCAAAATAATCTGACTGCAAATTTAAATTAACCTGGAAACGATTTTCACTTGACCTATCATGGAAACCTGTTCGACTGGAAAGTAAATTAACATGTATCTTCCATATTTATATGCTTTTTTACCTGTTATATTATGATGCAGTAGAGAATTCAGTGATTTATAAACCTCCCATTATCTGTGTGTGTGTGTGTGTGCGTGTGTCAAGCAGCTACATTTACCCAGTATCTTACAGCAGAAAGATTGTACATAGTGTCCCTTTGTCCTACCATCCTTTCATTTGTCTGTTTTGTGCCTCACTTATACAGTTTCAGCAAACAAGTCATTTCTGAAAATACTTGAAAGTAGGAAGTCCATTGGATATTCAGTTGAGAACTTAGCGATCATTTAAAAGAGCAGACTTACATAAAACAGAATTTGACTAGAGGTTAATGCTATTATTTTGCACACAAAGTTCCAGATAACTCAATCACAGAATTACTGGAAACACAAATCTATTATATTTTTATTGTAAATATAGTATGTAAAATGGCTTAAACATTTGTAAATATAAACATATATATATTACACATAGCTGATAATTTTAATTGTGGAATTAAACTATTCATAAAAAGTCTGGGATTATATTGCATCACAAATGGTAAAAAGCCTTCATAGAAGAGCATTCTCCTAGCTGCATTCCAATATTGCTAATTCAACGCGCATAAACTGGAGACCATTTTGATATAGTCTGTTCTTTATCTAGCAAATATGTATACACTGTTGATAGGTTGTCTCTACCTGTTCTTCACAAGATTGATTATTTTGGCACCCCTACACTAAATAGGCATTTTGAATGTTCAAAGTAGAGTTTCTTCATTATTTTGATTTGGAAGACATAACTTCATTGAAGGGTTTTGGTTATCAATTTCTGTTTGTGTGATAACTGGGAACTTTTCAATTATTCATGGATAATGAATATCTAATCTTACTGGAAATATATAGATATATTCAGAAGTGATGATAATAAGATATTAATCAGAATAACGTATACTGTTTTGTGCCTGTGTGACTCACTTGTTAGAAAATCTAAGAACAAATTACATGTTTTGGTGTTAAAAAGACTTTAATGAATATTTTGCTCTATGTTGGTCTTGCCTTAAATTGAAATTTTACCTATGTTTGTCTACAAATTAAAATGTGTAATTGCATCAAACTGGATTCTCTTGCATATTGGTTTCGGAGATCTAAAACAGTTTGTATGAGTATTGAATTTCTGACTTATATTTCCTGAACTACCCATACTAAACTAGCCTTACTGCTAAACTACTGCTAAAAAAATATAAAATATATAAATAAAAGGCAAGAGTCCATAAAAGGCATGGTAGGGTCAATAAATAACAGTTACTCTTTGAATATCAGCAGAAAAGATATATGCGAAAATCATATGCTTGTTTTAACATTTATGTTATGAAAAAAAAAAGAAAATTCAAGTTAATTGACATCAAAGGAGGAAATCACTGAATTGAAAAAGATGTCAGCAGTGTTAGTGTACGCTAGTAGTTACCATTAAACCAACTTGTCAAGAAAAAGGGAAATGATAAAGCGAGATAATTAACATTTGTTTTTAATTAGTATCACTGTTGCTATTAAGAAAAATGAAGGCCTGGCGAGAGTTCAAGAAGAGATGAGCTATCCCACTGTAATTACCATAACTCCCAGCAGGGTCTTTCTCATCTGATTAACACCACAGTAGGATATCTGTCCTACCATGCATCTATCTGCCACAGTCATGGGGATAAAACAAAGGTGCTAACTGAGAAACACAAAGATTTCCTTTAATATTTAAAGTATTTGAAGTTTGTAGCCATACTTCATAATTTATATACAGCCAACTGATGATACATGTTTGGGGTGAAGGGTTAAAGGAGGGGAAGAAAGGAAGAAAGTCTGTAAGTGTTCAAGAAGTTCAAGTGTTCAAGTGTAAGAATATAAATTAAAACAGAAGACTCAATGAAGTATTGCTTCACTTAAAAAAAAAAAGTAACAAGTGGTACAATTACAGTGTAGAATTCTTTTGCACTGCAGTAGCTTTCTATTCCTCTTAAATATGGATTAAGATTTGTTCATTTGTTAGCTAGTATGGGATTGGCATTATGCAAAAAAAAAAAAAAAAAAAAAAAAGTTTTGCTAGGGACCTGTGTAATTTGTGTCACCAGTATTCCCCTGTCTTTGACTTAGGAAAGCAAGACTTTCCACTCACCCTTAGTTGCTCTCCACTCAGTAATGAATGAAACCTTCAAAGAAAGACCCTCAATCACTTCTAAGGATTCTTCCAGATACAGTGGTTTATTTTATTTATTTTGTTTTCTTTTATTGAAAGAAAATAATTTATTTTACAGCAGTCTTCTGAAGCCAAAGGAATTACTTCTCTTTTGGCTTTAAATTACTTTCGCAAGTGTGAGTGCAGCCATTACTCACCCTGAATAGATTCTGCAGCATATCCTATGCTTGTCAATAAGTAGGCTCCACGATGACCTATAGTCTTCAAAGCAATGTCACTTTAAAACTGCAATGTACTTTTTATCTGATGCACTAATAAAACATACTATATGATCTGACACAATTACAATTTTATTTACCTAATTTCAAAAATAATTCTGTTAATTTTTCTCTTTCACAACTTCTTAAGAGGCTATTAATTCTTTTACAAAGATTTAATTACCTAAGATACATAAACAAGCAGCTGTATTTGTTATTTTGTCAATAAAATTAATATACGTTAATCTCATTTTGGAATTGCAATTAACTTTTTATAATTGACGCATACTGTAACTTTCAGTCCAGCCTAATTTGATAGAACATTATATTATTAGGCTTCTAATTAAAATGTTCTGGTGTAACCTCAAGGAGGCCCTTTTACAAATATTTCTCTACTGTGGCTGAGTTTAAAAGTGCCGAGGGGTCGAAAGTGTTTGTTTGATCTATTTTCATCTTTGCAAAGTTTCATTAGTTACATTGAGATAATCGTTTCCCACTTGGGCTGAGCTGTTGGGTGTTTAAAGAAAAGAAAAGGGGGATTCTTTGACAAGATTTGGTGGCTGGGAACTTTCCCTAAGCAAAATAATTGAAAACAATGATGCTGAATAACCTACTGAACTATATGTTAGATTTTTAAAGAAAATAATCTGATGACTGGTCTGTTGAGAACTCCTGCCAAAAGAAAGTGGCAGGCTGGGGCTCAGTGTGTTCCTATTCAGAAAAGAGAGTAATCATGTGTTCCATTTTTCTTCCTTTTTTTAGTGATTTTTTGCAGAATGTCTGTCACCAGGATATCTTAGCAGTGGTAAATCAAGCTGATTTCTTGTTCCAGTCCAGTCAGACTCTCCGCTCTGCATAATTCTGGACTGTGCCTCGAGAAGGAACAAACAGCCGCTTGTGAAATTCATAGAGGAAAATAAGCAAATGTGTTGATTCTTTTTCTGATCCTAGTGTTCTTGCACTTCCTGTAAATTGTTCCAGTGGCTCATGAATTGTTCTCGCTGGAAATAGAATTATCATTGTTATGGTGGAAATAGGGGTCACATTGAGGGGGCAGTAGAAGACAAGATCTTGCTAACTCGGGTGACCCTGATAAGTCAGGGTCTTCACTTAAGAATTAAATTCATTCATTATAAATAAACAAGGAAAGAATCTTACACCTTAAGAGGATTATGGGAAATCTTCATATTATCTGTAAAGACATATATATATATACATATATATATATATAACGTAAATCTTATATTCCTATAGAAATCAAAGAAAAATGGACAAATTGAAAGCCATCTGGCAGTATCTATCTATTAGATCCAAGTCTAAAACCCACTACTAAAAATTAAATACTCTCTACACAGTCTATGTGAAGAATTATTGCACATCTATATGGATGAACACATTATGCTCTCAGGTACCCCTGCATAGGAGTCAGTTGCCAACCCATCTCCCCCAGAAGTATAAATTATGATCTTGATCTTGTTTCCTTTGATATAGTTAAGAATTTAAATTTCAAATGAAATACGAATACCTTGTGTTACAATAATTATGAACTTCTACCAGATGAATATGTACCCTGAAAACAGAAAATATGCTATCGGGATCCAGAAAGAACTACTGTTTTTTTTTCACTCCACCAAAATACACCACCTACATTATAAATGCTGTTACCACAGGTGTACAGCAAATGAAAAACAAACTGATTGTAGAGTGTGGCACTTCTGTTTCTCTAATTCATTCAGCCGGTGCTGATCATCTTGCATATTTATTGAAAAATTATGCAGGCTTCTACTGACAGATAAGCCATAGCAGTATTTAGGGACGAAATGTACCTCTAATTACCCTTCTGCAGTCTCCCAAAGACAGTAAGCCTAGTTTAGCTTTATTGATGAAACGGCACAGTCTCAGTACATAAGTGAGGCAAAATTACTGAAGATTTATAGTTGACACTTAAAGTTCTTTTTATGTTCACCTTCTGTTTCAACAGTTTCTATCTGAAATTCACAGGTGACAGGTGAATTAAAATAGAAAGGCAAAATTCCACTTCCAGAAAATAGCAAAACCCTTTTTGGGCAGAGGCTACATCTTAAGATTTCACTGTATTGTTCAATTAAGAATTTTACTGTGTTAGGAGCAGAAAGAGCTGAGTTATATAAACCATTTATCCCACCGAAATGTTTCCAATGTTTGATGTAGTGGGCCAAAGTATAAATAGGGGTGTTTTGACATGTAAAATTGTTTAGCATAGTAAAGGTCATCTCATCACATCTTAAATGATTGGTTAAATGCTTTACTTAACTTTCAGAAGAATTTCATTAAGTCTTAGAAGTCTTTTTATTTCTGTATATACTGCTTGGGACTGCCCTAATCAAGCTAAGCTAACCAGATCAAAAATAAATAAATGCATAAATAAATAAATAAATGGATTAAGAAGGGTCTGAGACCATCTTCTCTGCCCCTTAAGGACTGTGTGGAAGGATGGGATAAATTGCTTATCTTTCTGCATTTTCAAATCAGTGGTGATGCAATGAACTGTAGATTGATTCTCATGTCTTTGAGTAGAACACTTTATATTTAATTCTTTCATCGGTTTGTACTAGCTAATTATGTGTGAGGAGTTTTATTCTTTGCTTTCAAAGACTTGTCAATGTGTAGGATGACAGTACAGAGAAGCAGAACAGTTCTTTTTAATTGCTCCCAGCACTGAGTGCTCCTCTGGGCATAGCTGGGATCTGTGATAATTTGATTCTCATTGCCCCTGCCTGTGCACTCACAGGGAACCAAGTGATTCCCAGTCAGGCCCCTGGGCTGGTTTGCACAAAATTTGCAAGATGTTGTTTCTGTATTAAAAACAGAGGTAAAGACAAATTGCTGACAATTTCAAAGCTTCTGTCAACCATGCCGTTGCATGTGGCAATCAGTGCACATGGAAGAGCTGAAGTAGATCCTGTCATACACTCTCCTGTGAATTCGTATGCAGAGCCTACAATTCATGACCACTTATGTATGTAAACAATACTTGGCCTAATTTGCCATGTTTGCACTTTTTCATATAGGAATAGGCAGTAATGCCAGAGAGAAACTGAATCATATTCCTAAAAAAGTCCAATCTTGGCTTTCTCTTTTTTGGTTCTGCATTTTTTTTCAGGTCCCCCAAATTTGGATTAGAATTAAAAAACCTTTGTATTCATTGTAAATATTGTTGTAGGATTTAATTCAAGACAATAATAATTTGTAGTTCACTTTATTTCTCATACGCTATGAAAAAAAAAGGTAGTTCAGCCCATTATGGACCTCCAGTCACCAGTTTTGCAACAGAAGTCTTCGGATGTGTCGTACCTAAAGCAGATTTTTTCCTGAGCATGCTGAATTCAGGAGAAGGCTAAACTGCAGTATTGTTAAACTCCATCAAGAAGACTCCAGTTAATAAACTGGTTTCTATTAAACATCAAAACAGCCAGCAGATGTACATGAGCCAACACTGGTTCATCAAGGCTTGCCTGTTGTATAAACATCCATTCCCTGGCTAAAGAATATGTAATTCTTCCATGCAAAATGAAGCAGATGATAAAGCAATGGGGAGATGAAGTAAATAAAAGAAGAACCTTGTGTCTGGTAAACAAGGCATTCTCTTGAAGGACAGCAAATGCAGATTTCAGGTCCTTTGAACAAAAAAGGGATTGTACTAACAAGCAATTTATAGGATAACAAAGGGCAAGACTATATCACCTCTATTTGTGTTTCTTTTTGTGTAGAGCCCTCCTGGTAGCTTCAAAGGCAGTGGAGAAATTAGTGATGAGACAATTCCCCCTATGGAGAGCTGGCAGAAATGTGTTTATGAAGAACATAGGTAGTTTGAATTATCCAGTCAGCAGGAGAGACAGAGGTAGGGCTTTGGATGGATTACAAATGCTGAAAAGAGGCAATTAATTGTCTTAAAAGACCTCATGTGTGGGAGAGGAGGAAGAAAGAAACAGGCAGTGAGGATAGCTTGTATAACAATGTCTTCAGAATCTTCCTCCAAGTCAGCATTTCTGGTAAAAGCTTCTTAACTGTTTATGGGAACCTTTGAATCTGCATCTAACCTGATGCATCTTGGTGGAGACAAGTACCTGCAAACTGTTAGGCTGTTATGCTGAAGACTGCTAGCACTGTAGCAAATGTACTGAGACTTTCTCATCTGCTTTCTTGCTGGTTCTTACCAAAGCTACCGCTAAAGGCATTTTAATTCCTATATTCAAGACAACTTGCTGAAAATATCACATTTCAAGTTCATCATATAGATTATCATGAGCTATGACAGTACTCATCAGTGTAATATCTGCAACAAGGAAGAAAGGAAACAGAAGTCATGGGGAAGTGAATAGCAAATGTGTTCTTTCAAAGAAATATTTTCTCCACTGTAATCTGGGCTCAAAAGTCTCTCTAACTCTAATACTCTTGGTATGAAGAAGGTTCTTATTGCAGTTGGGAGAGCAGAGTTCTAAAACAAATTGAAACATTCTTTGCCCAAGAGCTAGTGTTAAAGCTTGTTTAAAAGTGCTTTCCATTCATTTCCCTGGGTCTTTTCTTTTCGTTTCAAATACTGGAGTCTGTGTTTATGACATTTTAATAACAAGGTTAATGCTAATGTGATGCTACTCGTAACATAATGAACAAATGTGAAACCTCAAAATGTCCCTATCTCTGTAGTATATTAACAGCTTTTCTTCCTTGGGAGGTCCTGGAGGCGGGGGTCAGGGGGCAGCTGCATCCTCAAACCTCTAGAAGGGCTTAGGTTGCTGACATACTGCATTCCTTGTGTACACCTTTGTGGATTAACATTACATGACTCTTGAAGCCAGCTATGCAGACTTGACTATTAGACAAATGAAGGAAAGCTTTATTTTGAAAGACAAACTTATTTTTTTTAAAAAAGACACTGATAAAAACATCTTCCTAAAAACAGAACAAAACAGGATAAAATAAAATAAAATAATAAAATCATGGAAGTTACATCAGCAAGACAGAGACATAATTCCTCTCACTCCTTCTCATTCTCCTTCCTTTTTTTTTTTTTTTTTTTTTTTCCAGTGGATTTAGTGGATTAAACTATGGATTGATTTGATCCATAGTCCTCTTATCAGTGCATTCTGTTCACATTAAATTTGAAGAAAAACTTCCACTTAACAGGCTTGTGTTGTGTTTTATTGACATAGTAATTGCTTCCCTAGCTTTTCTTTGGAGTTGTGGAGACTCCATCATTGAGGATTTTTATGCTGTTAGATAAAAAATCTGCTTTGAATTGTTCAGTTGTCACAACTCTTGTATTGACAGGAGGATGGAGTAAGTGACCTATGAAAAGCTCCTCTGCTCCGATTATACACGATGTACCTTTCTAAAGAGGAGAAAAGGATGCACATAATAAAAAGGCACACATTGCACCCTGCTGCTTCATGTTCACTTTAATACAAAAAGGTCAGAAAGCTACAGTGTTGGTAAGTTCTTCAGCCCGTATTTCTGTTTCTCTACTCCTACTTACATCCTATGTGTGGACAACTGAATTAGCCGCATAATGAAAGGGGAAAACTATCAGCTAAAATCAGTGAAGTGTACAATTTACAGCAGCTGGGGAATCTGCCTCAGCATGTTTCAATATTTGGCAGAAAAAGGAGCAGTTTGAACTGTATGTGTTTTCATATTCTTCTACTCTTACCTCCTCAGATATTTACATTTTGGGCAATTGAATTAATTGCCTGGAAAAGACCACTCTCAAAACATTCACAGCAGGTGCTTCTTCAGCTTCGTTTACATTAATTGCTTTCTTTGCTGTTTCAAGAGTCAGCAACACACAATATTTTACAATTAACCTGTCTCAACACAATGTGAATCTTGTTTATCCCAGTTGCCAGAGATTGCTGATATCCTTGGGTTTGGAACTGAGGCAGAGGATTGGGACAGGTATGAGTCTTCTTAGATTCCATGCTGAAACAACACAAAGATAGGCATTTGTAGGTCAGGATTTCCTCCTGCTCAGCGAAAAAAAAAAAAAAAAAATCAGGTTTAGTGGGAAAGATCTAATCACTAATGATTCAACTGATTCAGCTTTGGAGTGGCTATCGAGATACAATAAATTAGCTGTAAGGGACTTCACCATCAATAGATACCTACCTGATAGCTGCAAAATTTACATCATGATTATTTTATGATAAGGAAAGTGTGCTGTGAACCTGATTAAACAGTGTGATTCAGCACAAGACAGTATGCAGGGTTCTGCAGCCAAGATTAGGGTCTACTTATTCCTTCTGTTTCTGCCACCCTGAAGGGAAAAAAAAATGAAAAAAAAAAAAACCACCAACAAAGAATCAAACAGGGACAAATGGAGGCTGAAACAACAAATGGAATGTAAAAGTGTGAAGTTATTTTTTGTTTGTTTATGAAAATGTAAGGAGAGACCATAAGAGATCCACTTTAAGAAAATATTTAATCATGTGCTTGCCTTATTTGTGTTTTCCCTTACTGATCTCAGTGAGGCATAGCCATGCATTTGAAATGTAGAAGTATCTGACTGCTTTGCTGAAGAAAGATGCACTCTTTAGTGGAGGTTTCAGTCTTAAACTAACACTTGTTCCTTGCTATTTCTTAAATGCCTGATGCTATTTCTTAAGTGCCTGATTGAGTGAGGAGTTCAAGGGTATCCAAAGGTGTCTGTATAATGAGGTTTATGGTTGTTTTCAACTCTGCACTTCAATTTTGATTATCCTTTTTTTTCCTATAGTAGTGAAGTTAGAATAAATTTGATGATAATAAAATGTAAAACAGAACAGTTCTGACAGTGAAAGATGAGTAGGCCTTTTAAAAGCCTGACATTTTAAATGTGTAGGCTCTTTAAAAGCCAGGGTGTGGGTATATCTGGCTCGACTTCATCAGAGCAGAGTAGCAGATTTTTTTTAGCAGTTTATTGTCAAAAAAAAGACAAACAAACAAACAAACTCCTTGCATACATTTATGAAATCATTTCAATATATCAAAACTGTGGAGTTAATGACATAGAAAGAATCTCATCTCCAAAATATAAATTATTTGGAATGCATAGCTGAGAAGCACCATGGATAAGCACCACTATTTGTAAGTTTATAAAGTGAATACCTCTATATCTGCCAAGTCATTGTTGTTAACACATTTTATCCTATAGATAGATGGAAACCTTTCTGTTTTCTATTCTTTGTGTGTTTTCTAATTTTCCAGTACACTCATGTGAAAATCCTAATGGAATTTATGTTAAAAACTCCCAGTATGTAAGAATCCACATTTCAAAGTAAAGTTTACATGCTGATTCTGATCTCCCCTTCCATAGTTATTAAATCGTTTTAAGTTTCATTACCATCAATGAAACTGTACATAAATGATCAGGCTATCTGCACAGGATGTGCAAATACCAAACAGAAAATGGAAAGCTATTTAAAAGCTATCAGCAATAATCCTAGCTCTGCTCCATATTAATTTAGCATCAAAAAGAAGCTGTTAATGTAAGGGAAACAAAATTCTACCATTTCCATCTGCTTTTGAAATGTCATACTAGATGTCCCGTCAATATTTCTGTTTAGATTTCATTATCGTTATTAAGTTTATCTTAAGCTTGTCCCTGAACAATGCTTAGAGATTATACCCAAATGACCCACTCGATTAAATGTTTTTATGCATACCTGCCTTCCAGCGTCTTGGCGCTACTGTTGGTATTCAAGTTTTACAGGTTATATCAAGTGCAAGGGAATGAATTGAACTAAGGATCAGAAGGATGTCATATCAAATTAAAGGAATGTTTGTATGGTTGAGAAACAAATTCAGTTTTGAAAAGGTAATTTCCAGAAATTTCAACTTTTTTTTTTTCTGTGATCGTTCTGGTTTCCTGGCAGTGGAAAATGTAGGACACAGACTGAGCCATCTGGGGAACAGCAGGTTAACGAGATGTTTCGGATAGTTCTTACAAATGTGGGAAAAATATGACAGGAACTAGAGAAAAAAATATATTGACAATCATTTCTTATTCATAGAATACAGTTTCTAAAATAGATCCATTCATACAAAAAAGCATGAGTAAACTTGCTTATCTTGCTTATCTTTCAAGATGTTGGAGAACTTGTAGGCAATAGATATTTCTGAAGTGTGAGCAATGTGAGCAGATAGATAGAATGGGATTATTAATTTGGTAATGAGAGCCTTCAAAAAAACATAGGGCAGCTGTATGGATTATGCAAGATTATCAGTATATGGGAAGTAAGTTAGGAAGCATGTTTATCTCTCCTTATTAATTCATTGCCCTGAAAGCAAACCTCATGTGAAGAGAAAAAGTTTGCTCCAGTACACACCACAACACATAAAAGAAGTAAGTTACTGGAAGAAAGTAGGTTTTGTGCTCATGCATGTCTTAAAATGTCTTATTTTTTAAAAAAGTTGGGACCAGTAGTAAGGAAAGCTATGTGTTTCCATCAAATAAACATAGCATTTTTTTAGCTGCTTGAAGGCTAACCGCATATCAAACTGCATTAGTAGAAAAGCAGGCTGAAGTGGAGGTCTAATTGTTGTTTTCAGACACCCAGTGGTGAGTTAGAGAAAAGACAGAGGAAGCCTCCTCCAAGATGCAAAGTGAAAAGAAGCAACAATGTTCTTAAGCTATAGAAAGAGAAAATCTAACTGGTATATGAGGAGAAAATGCTCACTAGGAGAGTGGTTAAGCACTGAATCAAGCTGATGGAAGAGCATATGTCTATACGTTTGCCTATAGATGTTTTCAAACTGGTTAGATCAGGGTTGACGCCCTGATCTAAATTTAAGCAAAGGATTGAACCAGACAACCTCCAAACATTCCTTGCAACTAAAATCCTACTATGATTCTATGATTTGCTTTGTTCTTGAGCTTATTGGTGCTTAATCACCCTTTCTGTACTAAATGCTTGTTTATAGTAATATGTTTTTGCATGTCCAAAAATAAAATGCTTCAAAACACAGATCATCCTTTAGTTACTTTTGTAAAGATCTATGCATAACATTGACTTTTTATAGAGCTGTCATTCTGAAAATACTAGAAATACTGAGGAGTGATGCTGTTTCCCGCATGATAACTCTCATAAGAGCAAAATCATCTTGCTGTAACAATAAAGCACTTGCTAACTGCTATAGTTAATTAGAATAAAATGTAAATATATTAATACATTTCATTTCAGTATAGCTTTTTTAGGAAAGAAAGATTTCTAGCCAACAGGAGTCCACGGTATTACACCAACTATTTTGCTTATTTTCATTTTAATAAACAGTTTGAGCAGCTCTGGTTCAAAATAGCATAATTATTCTGAAGCACTTCTGAAAAGAGAATAAATGGTAGTTTAAGTTCTTTGCAGGTTGATCTGGCACTGCTGGAAGCTATTGCAATTAGTAAATCTGCAAAAGCATTGTTAAAGTTATTTTCCTCAGCTTCAATATACTACAGTTTATTAGTGAGTCTATTATTTATGCACTCCCTTGGGCCATTTAACATTTACTTCTATTAATGAGAATCTTCATCTTAATTAACAATACTGAAACACTGTCTTCCTCCCCTCCTCTACAAAATGAATCAAGACCTCAGAAATGTACCCCAGAATAATATAATTTTGAAGTTATTAAAACCAAAGACTTTCCATTGCATCCTTTTGTATTATCATCAAAGTTTCTTGAAAGGCACTTAGTGAAATTTCGTATATTGTACATATCTTAATTAAAAAATATGAGCTAATGTTAAAAGACACTGAATGAATTCAAAGTAAAAGTCCATGTGAAGGTTTTGTCTGAATGATAATGAATTTTTGAGATTCATAGAAATTCAGAATTCTGTTTCGCAATTTTTAGGTCAAAGTTGCAGAAGAGACACTTTCAGATAACCTCTGTATAACCATCAAGAACTGCGACCGTATTATGCATAATCATAACCCTCTAGTTTTGCTCATTTGAACAGTGTCTTCTGAAAACGTTTCTCATGAAGGGAAAACAAGAGTTTAGTTTGCCATCCAGAAGTACACAGTAAACTTCTGACCAAATCTTTTCAATCAGAAGTTTATTAAATGTATAGAGTCATTTTTATTTATGCAGAGAGAAGTTACTGCTGCTGTATCATGGTAGAGGAGACACAAGCCTTACAAAATGTGCTTTGCCTAATGGGACAACCAGAGAGAGGTTCCTTTAATAAGATAATAATATATTTTAAAGTAATAAAATTGTCTGGTTATTAACCTGCTGGATGAGTAGTTTCAGCTCTTGTCCTCTAGATTATGAGCACAATGATGATATAATCATGTAAAGTACAAATGCTGGATTTAGAATACAGATCCTAAAGTCCGAATATCAATTCTGAGTAATCATGAATAATAATGCATGACTGCTGCCACTTCCCTCTTCCTTTCTCTCTTCCCTCCTCCTTCCCTCCCCTCCTACAAATTTTACAACCTTTACTTGAACATAAGCAGACAACTGGTACTAACAGGAGTCCTTTCTACCTTTCTTTAAACATTCTGGTGGGAGAAAGCAAAAGGCAAGCACTGTACAGTAACTTGCACTGGTATTTATTGATTGTTCTGTCTGCGACAATACAGGTGTTCTCAAGCAGCACCTCCAACTTTTGTTGGAGAGATTTTCTACGCTAACTTCAGATAACCTGTTACATGTGTGACCGCACAAGAAGTGGTCAAGTTCCTGTTTCTTCTGGTCATGACTGTTTGATCCAGAGAAAGTCCACGTTTGAACAGACAAGAAGCTCTCCGGCCTTGAACATGAAGCTACAGGAATAAAGCAGAAAATCATGTCCCATGTTCTGTTGAATGATGAATTGAATTTTGCCTTCCTTGCTTTAATGTTCCTATATCTGCATTGCTCTCTAGTATAATTCACTCTGACAAAACTCACTTAAATGTTGGAAACATGGCAAATTTAAGCAAATTTTGGGTGGCACGCTGCCTAGGAGAGATATGTGCTTCTGCATATTCTGCATATATATATACATATACATATATATATATATAGAGAGAGAGAGAGTCACACCAGGGATGATGAGGTGACGAGCCTACACCAAGGACTGAGTTATAGAGACAAGTCTAGGGGAAAATCACATGAGGGAAGGGGCGTAAGATAAAGGCTGATTTCACTGTCTCTTGTTTGGTATGCCATCCTTAGTAGGTCTGCTAGGTAAATATGCTCAAGTTGCGGCCTTCAGTCCCATAATGAAACTCCAAATAAGTACATTTTGCCTGAGAGCTGACATACCCATCATTTTACTACTGCATTGGTTCAGGATTCGGTGCATGGCGGCTTGCTGCATAGGAACGTTGGACACTATTTCCACTTCAGGGAATTAGTTCATAGAACAGAAAACATGCTTATTTTTTTCAATAAGCTAAAAGTCAAGTAATTATAAATGTAAGTATTTGTACTGGTTTTTCATCAGATAGATACATACTTTTCAAAGACCAATATAGAGCTATATAGGAGGGAAAAGAATCATCAATCTGGTAAAGAATTCCTTGATGCAAATTACAGCCATCAACACTGTTCCTCTGTAAACTGAATCAAATTGTTTAATTTGTCTGTAATTCTGAACATTAAGGAGTTTGCAAGCTGTGATGTGAAGACATTAAAGTACATCAGAAATCTTCATGTGCACTTTTTAATAACAAATTATTAGCTAATCTCATCAGAGAATAATGTCAAGGGTGTATCTATTATTTATTCCTTTTATGTCACTGGTTTGCGTTGGGTCTGTTTGAGTGATATAGTCTGATATCATGGAACAAAAAGTAACAAAACTCTTCTCCCTGGAAGCCGAGCCCATGCCCTGGATTCTATAGATGACATCTAGCCACAGATAATGAACACAGATATTCACAATATAGTGTTTGTTATTTCAATGATAATCGGAAAAGAGGAAAGAGCTTGAGAAAATTACAGCAGTAGTGGAGAATAGCGTGAGTGTTGACGTTATTTCTTAGAATTATTTGATAGCCATAGAAAATTAGGTATTTCAGTATGATGGAAACTTGAACATGACCATAGTAATGGTTTTATGATAGGAACCTATCCTGATCCACTGTCTGGGGAGGTTTTGATACTATCCCAAGAGCGAGATTAAGACACAAACGGGGTCAAATGCCATACAACCTTGTTAGCTTTATTAGCTTTAGCTAATACAACCTTGTTAGCTTATTAGCTTTGTTAGCTCACAAGCGCAAATAGGACAGGGAGAAGAAGGGGAAAAGAAAGAAAGATAAACAAGCAAGTGGGACAGATGCAACAAGATTATAGCTACCACCACCACCAGTCCGGCTAAGTGTCCTTGGCTCCACTTCGGTGCAGGTGATGTGCAGAGGCCACGCATCTCGGGGGAAGAACACATAGTCCTCTTATGTCCCCCTTCTCAAAGAGTCCACCCACTTTCTTGAAGTTTTCTGGTACATGTTGTTCGTGTTGTACCTGATGTATGTTCTGGTGTTCCTCTTCACTCGATTCGAATGCAAACTGCTCTGGTGGGCACTACTGAAAATGTCATTGTTCAGGTTTCAAGCTGATCCTCCAGTGCCAAGTAGATAGCTGCTATTACAGTCTTCCCAGAGATAAGATGCCAGGGTTAAGAGGTGCAAATGGTGAGAGATAGCTGGTCTTTCCAGAGACAGGATGCCAGGGTTAAGAGGTGCAAATGGTGAGAGATAATGTCCTTGTTTGGATCTTGAGCCGATCTTTCCAGAGACAAGATACTGGTGCATTGTTCAGGTAAATGGTGTGCCAACAATGTTGAGGCAGAGGCGATTCATAACAGTCTCTTACAGCACCATAAATAGTTATCTACAATACTTTCTCACCTCGTTAAAGCTGCTTTCAGAGGATCAAATCTTTTGGTGATAAATGCAGTATTAGAGATGGTGTTGCAATTTGTTCATCAATGAACATCTGTAGTAATAACTTCTAGAACACAGATTCATAGAAATCCACATTTGAATACCAGAGCATTTAAGGGCATTCTTCCCCTGTTGTGATAATCTCCGGCAGCTCTATAGCCATTTCCCTAATAGGCTGATTAAACAGATTTTTAATGATTTATTTTGTGATGAATCTGTATTACATGCTGTTTTCCTTCAAGTGTATTTGGAAAAGTTGGAGACAGATAGTGAGAGAGGGAAAAAAAGAGGGAAAGGACTGATACAGTATCGCAAGTTTATTACTAATAGCCTGCATTCTTAGTGACTTCATGTATCAAAATATCAATTGACATCACTTTGTAATATCAGTAATACTCCAAGTTATCTGACTGAAAGCCAGGTCACATAGAAGCAAGGCGGTTATGTTAGTAGCGCTCTGCCTGATGCCTGACTCTCAGTACATTTGCATAGAAAAAGTGCATTGCCAATGCAGCTAAACAGCTCCTGGACTGCAGCTGATTTTTCCCTGACCTGCTTGGCATCTGAGCAGAGGAGCTTAAGTCAACCTACACCCACTCATGTAGCCATGTTCATATGGAAACGAGAGGACTATTTGGCTAACTTATACTTTGCCTAGACCTAGGACACAAGATCAGACTTGAAATCTAAAACTGAATTTTTGAACATAAAATGCTATTTCATTACTGTGGATTCCTGTCAAAGAACAGTTCAGTAGAGGATGTCACAACTGTAACACAAACCAGAGAAACTAATGATAGCAGTCCATGCCAAGCAAAAACTCTCAGAAACACACCAAAAAAAAGCCAAATTCACAGTTCTTCATGCTGCTGACAGTTCATTTTTGAAAAATACTTTTTTAATGAAAATATGTAAGCTGCTTGTTCTCGCTTGTGTGACAAGGAATTGTCAAATCAAAATATGTATTTTGCTGATGTATTGGGTCTTGTGCTTGTTTTTTTTTTTTTTTTTTTTTTTGTACTCCAGTTGTTTCTTTCAAAAGCTTTGCAGCAACAGGTGAGTAGAAATGTTTACATGGCCAAAGCTTGCTTTAGGTTGTACAGTATAACAGGGTTCAGTGTGGGAGGTTATTACACATAATAGCGAGTTGTTTCCGAAGATCATGGCTCTCAAAGAAAAGAGTCTTTAAAGAGCAGCGGACAAACTGGGGAATGCAGGTTAGAGATTGTTCAGGGGGCTAACTCCTGAGCTAGAGAAAACTCATCTGGTCAATAGGTCAACAGCCATAGATGTCTCCTGAGGCAGACAGGATTTCTAGCAAGGATAGCTTACAAGGGGTATTCAAACTACATATATCCCAAATTTTTTTTCATTAATTATTTGTTTTTTTTTTCTCAGTGTTTGCACTCTCAGATTTTTATCCATATTATTGAGAACATTTGTATTTTGTACTTCTACCAGTTGTGTCATTAACAGCCCTGTTTTTACACAAATTCTGGTGCTAATATGCACATGCGCACCAACACACCAAAGAACTTGGCCTAATTTATACTCAGGGAAGCTGCTCTTTCCCTTAACTACTTACCCTAACCAAAGGTCACAGAAGATTGGTAGGATCAGCAGATTCCACATAGTCATTACTCCAACCTTTCTTGGTGACATGTGCAAGAACCATGTAGCCAGTACTTTGATTCCTAAGTCCACCAGGATCCCCAGGACCATATGCCTGGATGGATCAGTATGGATACTGATGTTAGTCCCTCTCCAAAGCAAAAAAAAAGACCACAAGAGAGCAGGGCAGGCAACGCAGCCGTATGACCTGTTATATAATCCTAGTATCAGATGTTATTTGTACAGTAGCCCTGGCAAGTAATTTAAGACCCTAGTCCTGCAGCACCACTACATTCATGACTGTTTTACTAACTGTTTACCACTCTAGTCATATCTTGTATTCCTTGCACTTATCTAAATGAAGATTCACTTTTACTTTTTCTTTAAAAAGATAACACAGTGGGAGGCTAAACTCTGGCTTGGGTGGCAGAACAAGATGAAACTGCTTCATAATTTCAGTTATTATTCAAGTGAATCTTCCTAAGGCCATTCTACAGGCCTTAGGATGACTCCAATGTTTATGACTCTTTTTTTTTTAATAGATGTACAATCTTGTGTTATATTTAACAGAAAGGTTTATTTATTTACATGTTATGTACAATTATTCTATTTAATGTTATTTCCCACAGGGAATATTCTTTTCACAAGGTACCTGCTTCAAATTAGGGTACAGTAATGCTCTATTTATACTGTATCTGATTAAAGCTGTTCAGCACAAGGAGCTTACTTCCATACAGTAAGTAAAAAGGCAGTAAAAACACTCAGAAATTAAAAAAAAAAAGATAGAGATTTACTCCCATTAAAAAGAACGGAATGGTTGTTCATGGGGGAAAGAGAGGAGCAGAACTGCCTGTGTATAAAATTTAAGTTAATTCAATTTTATTGTTACTGACTTCAGAATTAGACAGCCCTTTGATTTATCTTAGGTTGTTTTAGGGTTTTCGCTTTTTGGAGGCAGTGATGTTAAAATTGTATTACCCTAGATTTTATGAACAGGTGATTCTCTCTATCTTCGAAAATATTTAGGACAAAAAATCCACATTATTTGACATTTAATTGGTCAAGCTGCCTCTTTGATTAGCATTGCATGAGTGAGCGAAGCACTTTATGTTGAAATCTTTTCTCAGATATTGACTAAACATGACTTTTCTGTCCTTTAGTACTAAAACTAGGAATGCACAACTGTGCATTGTTATTTTTATAGTATCGTTGATTTATCTTAACATATTACAATATAGAAAAAAAAAGCTAATGTGGATTGTTGAAATGCCTATGTAGAATAATTTTAACTATGTCTTCTTTTATTATACATAATTTCATTCAAATAGAAGAAGACATAGTAGAATGAGCTGACACGAATTTGAAATAAAATCCTTCTGCCCTTGCAATTTTGATCTTCTCTGTTCTTGAAATGATTATAAACTAAACTTTAAATTGATTTTTTTTAAAAAAAGATGCTCTTTGAAAAGAAGGAAAGAGAGTGAATGTGTATATACAGTGTATCTATACCAATCATGAACATTACCACTGCACAAAAGGAGATCTTCGGGCAAACATCCCTATGTATATGTATTTGTATATGTATATGTATATGTATTTGCATATGCTACGAATATGTATGTTTTACCTGTGCCTGGACTCTGGAAAGTTATAACTTTGTTAGAGAGGCCATTGGTAAATAGAAGTAATTTCATAACCTTCTTTACTCTTAAAATTTATGAATCTAAATAGGCAGCCTTAATAACCTCCATCACTTAGATGAGAATCCATTTTTTAATATAGTCCAACTAAATCTGAATATCAAATATTTAATGTGATATATATATACACATTATATCAAATATATATTTATAGCAATTCTTAATATATTAAAATGAAAGTACTAATTTCCAACACTATAGATCTGTCCCTGAAATTTCCAAAAAAAGGGCACTAATTTCATTAACTCCTAATGAGCTCAGAGGTTGTTTGCTGTTTCTTTAAACTATTTAGCACCTTGCAAGACCAGAGTTTTCAAAAGAAAGCATAAATGAAGACTTATATTGATCCTAGATATCCAGATCTTCTAAAATGTGATATATGATGTAATATTTGGGTGCTTTGATACAGGGTAAAAGATAAGATCTGAGCTCATTTTAAAAGAACAAATAAATTGTCCTTATTAATAATGATCACTAAGAAGTATTTCTTAAATGATATGTCACTTTCTTTAGAAAGTTTTTACTTCTGATGTCTGCTCTGCTAAAGAGATTCTAAATTTAATCATGATGCTAAACTAAATGACATATGGTTTCTCTTAAATAATTTAAGCTTGCTGCAGTGATACAAATTTAATAAGGCTGATTGATAGATAATACCACTGGATAAGGTAAGAGAATAGAATTATAGGTGAAATGGTTTTTCAGTTAAGAAAATTAGCAAGGAATATTTTCTATTCATATAGTGTAACTTTTCATTTAGATTCTGCTAAAATCTAAGACTAAGCATTAATAAAAATACATTGTATTCGCAAAGTTAATTAATTATTTTACTTTCTATATTTAAAATTTGAAATATTTTAATATATTTTCTACTGTAAGTAGCTTACTGAGCTGCATTGTAGGAATATGTAAAATAATATTTTCCCACTTCCATTTTATTTGTTTATTTGTATTTGGTATGATTTATTGAACCAGACGTATTTGCTCTCACTATTCCCTTCATATTTCAGTGCGCATAACCAGAAAGTAGAAGAGTTAGAATTCATTCCTGTGATATAAGAATATAAAGATAGGATAGACATCTTACAAACAAGATGCATACAGAACCCATAAAGATTCCATACACATATCATAAACAATTGATTCTAACTGCTACAGCCATGGTCAAATTTCTTTAATATACTGCAATCAATTTTTATTCTTGTGTTTTGAATTTTATCAGTAGATGTTGCTACCTTATAGCAATATGACTGCACTATAGTATAATGACTGCACTTCAAAGAAATTAAAAGGAAAAAGAAATTAAAAAGAAATTATGGTGGTGAAGAAATTTTTACCATATTTTGTAAGATAAGGGAAGTAAGTAATTTAGAGATCTTGTCGTTCTCTTGTGGCTACTACCCCTTTTAGCTGATTATAAGCTGGTATTAATCGCCCAACTTTTTCCCTCTTCCTCCCATACTAACTAGATTCTCAAAACGATTACTTCCACATACTGTTTCTTTTCTTTTTTGTATATGTTTATGCATTTTAGAGCCTTATTCCATCATGGTCATCATTGTGTGCAGCCCTCATTAAAAATGATTTAAATAACATTACAAATGAAGAAATCTATAGCAGAATTAGCAATTGAATCACTGTCTCCCAAAGACTCACTGAGGAATATATCCAACTACAAAACCATCTATCCTTTAAAATATTCTTATATATGATTTTACCAATGTTGATGGGTCAATCTAAAATAGGATAGGATAGGCCTTTCAGAAGGTTTTGCTTTATTATTAGTAATAAATGCTGCAGCCTGGCAAAGCGAAGTGTTCTGAAATCTAGATCATACCACTTTTAGGAGAAATCGTATTTGTTACCTGCCAGGTTGTTCACTTAAAAACTTATGACAGCATATTTCCTAGTATATTTGTATATGACAATATGTTTATTCCCTATAGACCTGACATTCTATACCAAAGGAAAAAAAAAAAAAAAAAAAAAGAAAATGTAAATCTTTAAAGAGAAATGGAATTATGGGATCCTGGAAATTAAATGTGTAGGAATAATAATAGAGAAGATATGGAAAAGACAGTTGCTTCTGTTAAATTACAACTCTCCCAATGAAATTTAGCCAAAATAAGAAGAGCCGAAAGTAAAATTACTTAAAATGTCTAATGTCTGAAGTGAAGACACTATCTCAAATGTACTTAACACAAAGAAGAGAAAAAGTAGTTGTTAGAACTGGTTAGAAACTGAAAACCGTATTAAAAAAAAAAAGAAAAAGACAGAGAGAGAGAGAGAGAAAGAAAAAGAATTACCTTAGAATTAAAAATTTCAGACTCTCTAAAAAGTGAGTGCATTTTCTAATATAGTACTGCGTTTCTATAGGATGACATTTATTGCCTTATGTAACACCATATGTTGTATGTAAAGTGAGTTGCTTTCCATCGTCTCTCACGCTGAAGTGAAGAGAAGCTCTGTCGAATCAACAGATCACAGTGTTGTGACAAACCTCCCCATCTATGTGGGAATGTGTTGCTTGCCCAGCTGAAAACTTGAGTAGAATTTTAAAAGCTTTTGATAAAGTTTTAAAATAATAAACTTAGAAGAATGTGAGTGGAGGGGAGTTGATCCTTTTCCAAGCATGTCTGTAGTTGACATCTTTGTTCAGAAGATGTATTATTCATCCATCACCGAGTACTGTCACACTGATGATATATTAGTGTAATACATTATCAGAATAACATCACTTCTGTGATGTATTGCCAGCTAGCATAGAGCTAGTGGATGAGAGTGACAAAGACTCAGCAGTTTTTAATGTGTTAAAGAAAAACATATTTTCTTTTTAGAAATTGTACACTAAAGTGATTCTTTGGAAGGTGATATTTTAAAATTTTTAAGTATTAAAGCACTTCTTGAATTTTGGAAGTATGAATTCTAATAGCAAAGCCAAATAAATATCTGTGGCCATACAGAAGAAATTCCTTCCTGAAAATCCCTTTTTGTGCTGTACTAGTGGCAGTGCCTCATTATTTGTATGACTAAAACTTATGTTTTAGAAACCTAAAGTGTATGTCACTGAAGTGACTAGCTGATTATATGGTAAAATTCTAGATGTAAATACAGTTTTTTCCTTGCAATTTCTATCAGGTAGATTCTTCTCAATCGGAAGAAATATAATTCCAAATTTCATTCATTTGGGAATATGGCATTTGTGGAAGTCCTCTTCTAGCATCCTCTAAGCTGCTCTGCCGTACCCTTCACATACTTTTAAAATATATTTCTTTTGTTATCAAATTTCTTTCTGAAGTATGGAAAAAAAAAGTGTCTGAATAGATAATCCTTTCTAACAAGGCCTGTAAGCTATATGTTCTTATCCTCCATCATTTCGCTGTTCCTAGAAAATCTGTTATCCAGCAAGCTTGAGAAACAACATTTACTATATGATCATGTATAGTAACTATGTACAATGATACAAAGATTTTGCACACACACACACACAAAAAAAAAAAAAGAAAGAAAAAAAAAGATAGAGAAATAAAAGGAGAGAGAAAAAGAAGAAAGCAGTGGCATTAAAGTGACTTTGAGAAAGAATAATAAAGTATCATTTTGACCACTGCTCTAGATGCATGAAATTGGCTAACAAGAGGGAGATGTGAAGTAAAATATCTGAATTCTTTTAGTTTCTAGAAAGAGATGGGAGGCAGAAAGGAACCTGGAAAAGAGAAAAAGGTGCAATGGATTTGTCTTAACAAAAGTTTTCTTCAGTAAGAAATTGCTTGGAAAAAAAATCGCCAACAGCAGCCATCATTGAAAAACAAAGTTGTAAGAGAGTAAGTATTAGTTCTTTCACAAAAGCCACTTTATATTTCTACTATCTCATAATTCTACTGCTATGCTGTCTCCATACTTTTAGCATCTATTTCATAAAACTGTAGGATTTGTACCCATAAGATCTGTTAGGTTCCCTATGTAGCATAATTGTATCGTTTCACCAAGGATTCTTTGATCTAGCCCTTAATTTCTGATCTTTCTGATTTCGTTTAGGTGACACATTTACAGCATGGTGTTTGTCTCTGTAGTGCTTATGAATGGACCATCATCTTTCCCTGATGCTTGAAGGAACTCTTGCAACACAAAGTACTACAGTAATATTAGTCTTGGTCAGATGAAAAAGACTTACTCTTAAATTGCCACTTTATAATCATCTTGAGGGCCGGGATCAAACAAAAGGGCTAAAATGCTAGGAATAGAAACGTACAGAGTGTAGGTTTTTGCTAGGCATATGCACCCTCTATATATATATATATATTTTCAGAACAAACTTCACCACAGATGCATTTTGCAATGTATGCAAAACTGCTAAATCTATGCAAATATATGCAGTTGAATGGATAGTGCATTTTGGAACTTGCACTGCGCTCTTTGTCAATGTCAGTTTTGCAACAATCTTTGATAGTGCATAGGGATTTCTTTAGTAACTTAGAGGTCAAGATAAACTGTTTCTTTCTTTCAGAAAGTACCTTCTGATTGATTGCACTTCAGTGAAAACTGAGCAGCAGAAAGGCTGCATCTCATATACCATTCTTTAGAGGGCCAGAGGTTCCCTAGGAACTCGATAAACTCAGCAGCATTAAAGTTAACCTAGATATTCTTGAGAAAATGAAGCGAAGTCTGGTATCTCACTACATGTGTTAATCTCAATTGGCTTGCAATTGGAAGTTCTAATTGGATTAACCTTGTTAGTCATTTTTTGGATGAAAAATTTGAAATTTGTATTATTTTCATGATAAGAACCATAAGAAGATTCATTCTTAATTTATTGCATTCTCTATTAACGATCTTGGCGGAAGGGAAGTGAATATAAAACCAATAAAAACTACATTCGCTATACAAGGAGACTGCGCATTACTCTAACAGTGGCATATGTCTGTAATTTCTGCAATAACTTGACAGTTGACCTCAAATAAATAGGCAAAACATTACATTTACTGAAGTTAAGTACAAACTGAAAGATGTAGGGAAACATTTTTGCTTTTACAAAAAGACACTAACAAGTGGCATAAAATTATGCCTGAATGGTATCATTCAGCAAAGTTAGACCAAATGTAAACTTGACACAGTGTGATGTTACGGTGTGTTTTAGTGCATTACAAGACAAAAAATGCCTAAGTGTTGGTGTCTTTCACAAGAAAATTGTGAAGCATGGTAAATATGAAAGAACAGATGTTTGTCAAGCTAAGTGGGGACTCAAGCCATAAGAACTATTTCCAACTTTAAATTATAAGCTCCCAGTATGGTTTAATGGGATATGCAGGAATATAAGTAATTGACCACTTGATTACTTACATTCATGATTCTTTCATGAAGTATTATCTTATTCCCATCCACAGTTCCTCTGAAATAATAGAATTTAGAAACCTGAGGTTATTCATCGTTTTTTTGGCCGCTTGCATATAAAATGTCATGATTAATGCTGTCTGGTGTAATGGAAGGAAGACATCCTGCCTATGGGAAATCACAAGCCTTTAAGAGGCAGTGTAAGACAGTTCAGTTGGCTGCTAAATAGAGATTGAGACTTCAGAACTTCAGTATTAATTCTTGGAGAGCAATATAATATTGTGCTTAGTAAAATTATCTACGTTTTGCAGCCTAAAGCACATCTTCATAAACCCCAAAGGACTAAAGTGTTGGAATAATTTTGATTATGCAGTCTGTCACTTCATATAAATTATTTTACAGCATCAGGTACTGAACAACAGCATTGGAGCATCTGGGAGAAGCTCTTTTGTACTATAGAAAATACAGAACTAAGAGAAGTTATGCTGGAAAGCAAAGAAGCCTGTCTTATTTTGTTTTCCTTATAGCTTCACCTATAATTTGAATTTTAATTAAAGGAAGGACTTATATTGTATATCTCTTCTGCTATAGATATTTTAGGCAGTACACTAGTACAGGACTTTTGGAAATATTCCCTTATTTCCTTCCTTGCACTGCTATCATGAATCTATATCATATGGCCATATGGCTTGACTTTTTATGTTTCATTCTACAGAGAATCCCACCCGTAAAAATACAGGTCTTTCATAAAAGTCATAAAACTTTTTCAAAAGCTTGGAGAGAAGTGATTCATTTTATAATTTTCTCATATTTTGCACTTTTTTCAGCATGCTACATTCAGAGAAAAGCAAAACTGTTTTATTTATTTATTTGTCTGTTAAGAAATGAAGATGAGAATAATTTTACTGCAAGAGGAATAGCACTATTACTTCAGGATGAGACACACAAACACTTCCAGGCAGATCTCTTTGAAGTCCATGTGCCTTTTGTATATTGGCTTCTGCAAGACTAGGATAAATCAGTAGTTCTGCTGTAGAGATCTGTAGAGAGCCATTGCTGTGGAGTCTTCTCAGAAGAGGAGGATTTATGCTGTAATTCTCTACACTTTGAGATGAAAATTTAGCCCATAATTTGGCAGTAACTCTTGCTAGCAAGACATTCAAGTTACATAAGATTAAGTTTTTATAACTTTGACATAAAAAGAGTATTAGTCCTTTCATATTCTTGGCTTGCACAGACATTGCTAGGTTTCCACTGTATTTTATTTAAGAAATATCTTTTTGATTTGTATATGTTAAACCAGGAAATTTCAGTGGGGAGTTTCACATTATTGCAGAAATTAATTCTTGTTGGTATTTTTTTATTGTCATTATCATAACTTTTAATTTCCTAACAGAATATTCAGCTACTTCAAAATGGAGAAAATAGTGAGCAGTGATAGTTAGTGCAAGATACAAGTAAAAGAAAAAGAAATGGCAATTTAGCTCCCTTCAGAGCAGATTCCTTTGGGAAAGGGGCATCTAGAGAACATTACTTCAGTAACAGAAAGCGTAAGTGACAGAAAGCAGAGGTTGCCATGTGGGAAATAAAGATGTTTACACCACTCACAAGCGCAGAAGTGAATGAACCTGTCTTTTAAATAACAATTTTTGCCCTTAAAAACACACATACACACACTCACACAAAAGTACGCTTGTTTTGATCAAGACAAAAGTCAAAGAAACTCAGTCTCCTTTTTTTTTTTTCTGTTTTATTTGGAGCCCGTTGTTTTGAACTTTCATCTGCACGCAAAATATTCCACACCGATCTGTTCTTTCTCAGGTCTGAACAGAAGAGGTAGTGCTTCATCACAAGTCAATTGGTATAATGGGAATCTCTATGAGCAGTATGAAATTATACATTTTTGCTAATGCATCTTCTGTAATTGGATCAATTTGCAATCAGCTATTTCCTATTTAGCATACTCTGAACATCGTTATTTGTTAATCTGAGTCTAAACTTTCTTTACAAGTTTTACGAGTGCACAAATATGCTGCTGAAGATAGTCAGTGGAAATTGTAGCACATAGATCCATCACGGCATATACGTCCAGAAAACCTGAACAGACCAAAAATCACATCTGTCCTCAAGAGTGATGGAGATGCCCATATCTATTATCACCAGTGGCAGTTCTGCCAAGCTCAGCATTAACCTCCCTTTATACTTCATTACTGATTATCACTCTAGGGAAGTTCTAATTGGACAGCTGTATGAAACATGGCCAGCTTCCATTCTGCCAATATGGGAACAAATTTAGCTAAAATCCATGAAATGCTGTTTTGGACTTTGCTTCTTTATTGGGATAGGCATCTCCTAATGCTTTTTTTAAATTGTGTAATTGTGATTGTGAATTGACAGTAGTTTAATGATGCAGTGATTTTGATGCATAAAAAGGACAACAAATAAAGACTATGTATTTGTAATTGTTTTCCAGTTCTGCATGGCAGAAGTGACTGAAATGAGTTCATCACTTTCATTCATTGAAATCACCGGTATCACAGATGCGAAAAGTTTGTCCCATGCATTTAAGAGATATGGAGACAATGACTCTAGACTGGAGCTGGAAACAAAAACAATTACATAAATATTCAGTGGTAATTTTAGACAACGTGGGTTCAGCTGTGTTTGCTTCCAGGTTCATTTTCCATGTGGTTTTGTAAGTGAAGTTCTCCCCTGTACGGAAGCCCAAAATAAGTTTTGTATTTTATTGTGTAAGCTCTTGTTAAGTCCATACACATCAGTAGAATTTAAACTAAGATTCTTAGGGTTAGGAAAGCTATTCAGTCCAAAAAGCCCACATGACACTTGTCACTAACATACAGAGACTTACATCTTGAGTTTTCTTACTGAACTGTTTGCAATTGCTTGGAGGGAGAATATGATAATTTGAACAGTCACTTTTGCAATTTTTGTAATCTGTGAAAGTAATTTAATGATAAATATGTAAATTTATCCTATATGCAAATAAGCCAAAAAGTTTAACAATGTTTCAGAAAATATGGCAAATAGTATTAATATGTTAGGCTTATGATAAGAACACAGAAAGCAGGTGGCATGTCAGAGTTGCCATGGTAGTTGAAATACAGCAATAAGCAGCAGTATATGAAGAAATGTTGAAATTTCCCATGTTATTTGCCCTAATTTCTTCTTGAGCAAGTTCTGAACAGACTAGGGCATGGATTCCCCTTACTGTCTGCTCTAAGGGCAGAATTAACATCATATAACTTTGGTCGGCTGAAAAGTAGATCTCTGCTCTAAGTTACCATTTGGACTCCTTGTGTGAGATTTCTCAAACAATAACTTGTACTAATCCTCAGGAAGGCAGAGCTCAGGTGGGATCTCTTCAGGCTAAACGTCCCACATTCATGGAACTATTTTAAATTAGCTGAGTACTTTCAATCAATCGTTTGTTAATGAAGCTGAATAGTGATGAAACTAATGATGAAAACAGGCCTTCTGGTCAAAAGGGATTCCTGAAAGTGCTGATCGGGCCTTTGACATGACAAACCTTTTTTTTTTTTTTCTCTCATCCAATAAAACACAGAGAATGAGATTTAATAGCACAGAGCGCTAGCTATTACAGTGAAGCAAATTAAAGAGAACAGAGGAAAAGAGGCACTTCATCACATGTATTTATGGAGAACTTGAAAAACACGTCTTTGCTGAATTTGATTTTTCAACATTTTAATATCACCTCCCACATTCATTAATATTACATTTTTTACCTCTTTTCCCTTTTTAAACAACACAGAAATGGATCATAATAGTTCTGAAGGAGTAATTACGGTCTGTTGTGTAGATACTCTATTATAGATTTTAAAAAACACAAATTATGTAAATACCTATTTTGGGAGCATTTACAAAATACATTATTGACCCAGTAAGCCATAACAGCTCCAATCTGTCAGAGAAATACATATTTAGGCCCTACTAAAAATGCAAATTATTGGCCCAGTAGACCATTACAACTTCTTCAGAACTGTTGATTCTATCATGGAAATCCATGGCTGGAGACTTGCTGCCTAGTGACTTTTGTGTGAAAGCTGCCTTGGAAACTGTCCTTAAGTACACAAATTTCTCACATGATAGAACATAATGGATCTTTTTCAACAGTTACTGACTACATAATAGTATTGGGCTCTATTAGATGGCTAATTAGTTGTCAGATCTCAAACAAAAGGGCACAAACACTATATGAAGATATGCATTGACTTCAGATTGCCCTCAAATTTTGTTTGAAACAATAGATGCTAATGTATTAGCTATTAAAAAAAAGAAAAGCAACTATTATTCGTCTTTTGGATTTGCATCACCACTTGAACAACAAAGCAGCTTACTGGATACTGAATGTATCATAGGGTGGATTGATAATCCAAAAGACGTATTACAAGTCTTTATTCAGTAATGCCCTCTGTATGTTCCTCAGGTGGAAACAGGCCTTGCTGAAAGAACTGAAATTGCATATATTTAGATGCTGCATATTAAATGTTAGTGAAACAGGGCTAGACTAAAGGGAAATATCTGTTGTGCAATAGCTGACTTGCCAAGGAGTCTTGCTGAGGTCAGCAATTTGTAGAGTTTCAGTCTTTCTGGGGAAAAGCCTCAGTATCTAAGTGAGAAGGATATCAGGAATATATATTTTTTTCCTACAAAGATATGATAGTAGTACAGCCTGGTTCAGTTTGGAGAGAATACATTTAAAAAAAAAAAATCCCCAACATGAACAGGAATTGTGTCCTAGATGAGCATCCCAAAGCACTAAAGAAGTTGACCTACCTTAATAGCTCTTATCTTATGGACTTGGAAATTCTCATTAAGGGATGTTGATTAGAGATTTATAATTATAAAGGCTGCTTCTTTTTATGATTCTTGCTGGGAAAAAGTATATTCTTTCAAAAATCTAGAAATAATTCTTCTGAGAGTGCATCCATTACTAATTCTTTTATACTCTTAGACTTTGTTTCTTGGATTTAAATCTAGCAGCAGATATGTGTCAAGGTTGTTGTAGAAAAAAAAGGTAAGAAAAATCTTTTGGCATTAGTTCTTAAAAATTTAATTCTAAGGTTATTTTGGTATAATTCAAAGACCTCTCAAATTTGAGAAACAAAAGCTTGCAAGTTTTTTGATAATAGTGTTATACTCTGTTTTGGCATCTTTTTATTTTCATTTTTTCTTACATTAATTCTAGTATCTCCACTCTGAAAGAGATAAGGACAGTCATAATTATTTAGCATGTTGGTACATAGTGATTAGATAATAGTATTAATGTTTTACTATTTATAGTAAATAGTAAAACTGTTTATACACTATTTATAGTGTATGTCATTGCATATGCTGAGGTTATAAAGAATCAATAACAACTTACACTTTGTCTTCTGAAAATATGTGGTTGAAGTTGATTGTTTTTCATTTATTATAGATTTTGCTCACAAACTTGTCAAAGAAAAGTGTAGCTGACCAGGGGTTAGAGGGAAGCGACTAATAGCTATGTGCTAGGGTTTTTGATAAAAGAGGAGGTATTTTTGGATTCTCCTTATTTTGAACTGTGAGACTAAAACCTAAATAATTCAAAAGCAATGTATATTTGTGTTTGAACATTCAAAGGAAAAAATAGGTTTTTCTTTATAGATGTTTTTACACACGTTTATTGGAACTAGAACTTAAAATGGGTATAGGCATTTCAAGTATGTACTTTTTTTCTATATTAAGTCTGAGCACCTCAGGAGACATTATTATAATCAGAAAGTTCTATGCTAAGAATTGGGCTGGCTTTAAAATTATATTTTAGGTTTAGTCAGTGAAATGAGGTAAAGTCACTGTCTGCTTCTAAAAGGATATATCGAGGCTGGTGCCTTCACTTATTCCTATAATGTTTTCTCCATTCTGCTGCTTGTTTATTTGTTTTTCAGAGCTCTGGGCAAGTAGGAGGCAATGTATTCCATATCTACAGTCAGAATTGCTACTGATTAAGCACTCCAAAGGCCAGTTAGTCAAATTACCTTCAAGTGTGTCAAACAAACCCACAGAGCTGGATACAACGAAAATATGACTTCATACATGATATCAAAATGTCACAGTGATAAAGCTCTTTGCTGTGAAGCAAAGTATTCCCAGGAACTTCCATAAGAAAAGAACAGGCCACGAAACACTGAGGCCTTTAGTGCCCTATATGGCCCCAGTGCAAACCAAAGCTACAATTCTGAGCTTGCTCTCTCCTTGGCAAAAAGTGGCAAAAGCAAGTCCCCAAGGCAGAGAACCAGTAGAGGTGTCACTGTGCTTTGCCATTGTACAGCCTGCTTCATGCAGGGCAGAGAAGAGCAGACGCTCAGGTAGATGCGCAAAATAAAAGAATAATACTGCCCTGTAGAACATAAAGTTGTTTGAAAAAATCTTTTTTTTAAAAAAACTTTTTTTTTTTAAATCTTTAAATGTCACTCTTATCACTTAAAATTAAAATGAACAAATATGAGAAATATCCAAGTGGCATTTTGCTCTCTTGAATCCTTCAGTATGTTTCTGTGTGTCTGATGCTCTGAATATATTGTATCTCTGAATCTAAGAGAGAAACACTGAAGATGCACTTATCTTCCGGAGAAAGAATGCATGCATGGAAAATGTTATTTCTGGGGACAACTGAGTCTCCAGAAATCATAGTTGTGATGACCTACAGTGAGCTTTCCAAATTGGAGGGTGTGGTGTGTGGGTTATTATTTTATTTTTTTTTCAACATGGTTTAGTTTTGTTAGTAGGTTTAAAAGCATGTCATTAGAACCTTAAGTCCTGAACTTTAGAACTGGAAAACATTTTTTATTCAGAAAGCATATGTTAGTATTCAGGTCCAGTAGCTAGATAAGCATGTGAGAAGGATTTTGCATGGTCATGGGAGGAGGATAATGTACTGATGTCTGAGTTTTCTTGGAAAGAGTTAGAAACATCTCTGCCAATAGGACTGTTCATGTCCCCAGGCCGATCTCTAGCCCTGTCTCCTTCTGGTCCCTACAGCGTCCTCTGAAGGACCCTCGTCCTGTTCATCACTTGGTGGGCCTGGGCCCATTGAGGGTCCCCATTACCTCGTCCAGCAGAGTCCAACCTGTGGGACAGTGTTCATCAGTCACTGGCACTGCGCACATCATGGGTCACCCTTGGCTCCTCGCTCCCCTTCGCTAAGGAGCTGCCACCCCTTGCAGCACCTGTAACGTGCAGCTCCAAAGGGGTGTCTGCACTTGCTGTGTTATTGGATTATGGTATTATCAGTAAAAGATAACAGTCTATGTCAGTTGGAGAAGATTTCTCAGTTTAATTTATGGATGGACAAGCCACTCTCTCCACTGGTGCTGCAGAGATGATGTAAGCCTTGGCAGAGGCTAGAGCACTTCAGTTGCCCATGACTTTCTAATGAGCTTCTTAAAAAACTGTGGATAGGATTTCAGTGTGACTCAGTCTGGGTGAAGACATGCATGCTGGCAGTGCTTCTCCTATTGACTCATACAAGCTCTCTCATCAGTCTTTGGCACATGCAAATTATTTTCCACATTCCAGCAACTAGTATTTCAGGCTTGTAGATAGGATAGTTCAGTTTTCTAATGAGGGCAAATGCATTTTTAGTGACTTGATAATCATCACTGTGTCTGAAAAGGATTGCGAGAATTTGCTTCATTGAAAACATGATCCTGAAGGGATGAGTAGAGTTTAACTCCTGGACTGCTGATATACACTGGGATTGGGGAAATACATTCCAGCCTGTTTCTTCTTATACTCAAATAGTCTTTCAAGCTGCATCTCCTGAAAATGCATATTTTGTCCTTTTTCTTATGGTTTTCTGTTGCATAGATCGATCTTTGCTTTGAGGCAATGTAGTTCTTCATACTTACTGTGCAAGCATACTGTCAAGAAATAATTTACTATACAAGAGATCAAAATCTTGATGGAAGTAAAATTGTGCTCCTGCTTTCTTAAGCCATATCCCAAAATGAAAAAGAGCACAGTGAAGTTTGACTGGAATAAATTATGAATTTATGGTTGGCAAGATCTTATAGTGAGAAACTAAATTTCAACAAACGTCATTCAAAATACTTATCTGCTAATAATACCTGCTTTTGATTTCCACAGTAGTCTGGGTTGTTTACTGATAGACAACAGTTGTCAAAACTACTGGGCAATGCTGGCTTTCAAACATTATGACTTGACCTGTTATGATTTTCTAGATACCCCTGTGTGACAGGCTTGAAAATATAGCAACTGAAATAGAGGCTTTTGTGACACAGAATGGAATTCTATCACTTCTTTTGAACAAGAAGTTGCACCTTACTTCTTCGTACTTTCTGTGTTTTAAATAAAATCAACTATGAGACTGGAATATCTGATTGCAGTGAAAAATTTCCTATAAAATAAAAACTTCTGTCCCCTCATTATGCTGTGACCAGATAAATAGCACAAATATTTGTTATTACTATTGATAATTTAGTATCATACCACCCAAGGGCCAAATTAATCACCAATGGTGATTCTGCTAAGCATTGTACAGAGACGGATAATGCCAAATATTTCACGATCTGCAAGCCACAAGCCTCTCTTTACTCTCCCACATTAAAGCCGAGCACTCAAGAGCTCTCTTCTACCAGGGATAATTTTTGGTATGTTGTGCATTGGAAAACCACAAGCTGCTTCTTTTCTTTGATAGAATCAGCTCATCGGAGCTCTCAATTTAGTTCAGTCTGAGTATGGATCAGCAGGACGTAACAACAGTACCCCAGCACAAGGGGGTCAGCAAGAACACATCGCTGCACACTTTCTAAAAGTTCATGGTAGGAAAGCAGGAAATAGTTGCCATAAGTTGAAAGAGGTGAGGCTCTGACATGATATAAGGAAAAGCTTTCTCAACTTGTGGATAGCCAAGCGCTACAGCAGGTTGAACAGAGAGGCTGTGCAATCCCCATCCATGGAAGTTGTCAAGACCCAACTGAATAAAACCTCAAGCAACCTGGGCTGACCTCAGAGTTGACCCTGTTGGAGCAGGTGTTTGGACTAGAGTCCTCAGCAGTCCCTTCTAGTATGAATTATTCAGTGAATCTCCATGCATATGATTTAAGAAACCATGCATCTCAATCCTGAGTCAAATTTGGGTATGCTAAACACCTAAATACACGTCTCTCGTAATACTTTAGTTCTGCATCTTCGTATGTTAAAAACCGAAGCACAGGTTTTTATGAAGAGTAAAAACTTCCTTATTACTGGAGAAACAAGCAGAATTTCAGTCTACACTGAAATTAAGAACCGGATAGAAGCACTAAAATGATTGCTTAGAGAGAGACAGGCCGTATATGTGCACAATCTGGGTTAAACCAAATTGCATTTTAGGATATGATTATTAGGCTGCAGTATCCTATGACAGCCATGGAGAAAGTAATCTAATTCATGAACAGATTATATTCCCTCAATTTTTGCACCTTTTCAGTGACCTAAACTTAAGTGAAACAGAGTTTTATTCTTATTTTGTGCATTTATTTTCATGTTTCATTTAATTTATGTCTGGGAATTTCTTGGAAGCATCAAATCGAACAATTTTTATTTCTCACTGCTCACTTCCTTCATGACGCTTCTTTCTTACCATTCCAGGTCCGTTTCTCTTTCCTTCTTCATGACAGCATGATTTTCTTGTCACCAATTTAAGGGACAAAAATAACTTTTAAGTTATTTCATCCACCCTGTTGCTCTGTGGAGGTAAAATTAGCCCATGTGTTAGCAGCCTATGTAAAAAACTCTCTCCATCAAGTTGTAGGGTGTGGTTATGTGAAATCCCACTTCTCCTTCAGGGAAGACAGGACACTTTGATCAGGACATTTATAGCAGTCTGCAAGTGGGCTTAGAGAAAGCCTCATGCAGACAATCCAAAGGCTTCTTAGGCTTCATCTGTTAAAAGCTCATGCTTTCTAACATGATTCTTGTTATGTTAAGATAAGGAAAGCTTGTTTCTGGCTGATGCTACGTGACAGGAACCAGAAACACCTGACAGCTACCATCTGAAGTTTTCTGCATATCCCTGCACTGCAACATTTAAAGAGATCTTCTCAGACCTGGAAGCCAACTAGCAAATCCTGGAACAACTATAGCCACTACTCTCTGCAAGGTGGTTGGCGAGGTTGAACTTGATCACCACAAACCTAGGGTTTGGGAAGAAAATTCTGTAAAGACTTGTGTGAGCAGTTATTAATTATCACACAATACCCAATGGAGACAAAACCAAAAGTATTAAAAAGCGTTTTTTTTTTAGCATTCTATATTCTAAACAAACATATCAAACATAAAAAAACAACAAATCCAGACATGAAATTAAAGTACAGTAGATATTCCTAAATATTCTCTCATCTAAAAATACCTTTTTCATAAGGATTAAGTAAAAATGGACCTGAAAGTGTCACTTTAGGAAAAAAAAAATCCAAATTGACTTATATTTATTATATATAATCAGAAAGAATTCCTTATTTATATGTTTGTTTTTCTATTGCAATCACTAAACTTCCTTTAGAAGTTCAGCTTCTTTATATTCTATGCATAAATAAGGAAATACTGCTATCTGAAAGCAAAATAAGAAATTTCTATTCACTCCCCCCACCTCAAAAAGCATCTTTACTGTTGCTTGCAACCACAATGACACTTACTTAATCACGCTATTTTTTCAGCTGGTACAAAAGGGAATTCGAAGACAATTGTAACTACAGTTTGTCAGTTAAGCATCTGCTCTTGATAATTATTTTATATTCAAGTGAGCATAATATTCACATTTGGGAATCATGGCCTCAAGTGTACTGAGAATCACAGAGCTGAGAGATTTTTTTGTTTTGTTTTGTTTTGTTTTTCTTTCAAGGCAAATGTACAAAGTAGGCAGAAGCATCAGTATTTGTAATAGAATATTGTAAATGGTAGACCTTCAGATGACCTTTTTTTCTTTTTCCTATTGATGTGTTAGGAAATATTAGTACTAATGAAGGTCATAATGAAATACATTCATTATTACTTACGTCATCCATATCCATAGTTTCAAAAGAATTTGACTTGACTGAAAAAAGTGGCACAGCTCAGTATTTAGTTGGTTTAAACATCCTTCTCTCCCCTCGGCTTGGGCAAATTTTTATGCCTAAACTTGCATTCCTCAGAATTCCCTTACCCAAGGAACTCTCTGGTGTGTAATTGCAACCAGATTGCAGCCTGAGAGGCATCGAGAAGTCAGAGAGTCACTAGGGAATTTATATCTCTCTTTAAATACCCTTATGTGTGAACAACAAGAATCCAGCCTTGACATGTGCTGTGCTGAAAGCACTCAGTGATTTTTAGGATAGACATCTAGTCTAAAAAGCCAGATTTTAAGGAAAGATATAACTCCTAAAATAGATGGATAAATTTATTGCCCAGTCTATTTTAACATAGGTACTTCCTTTGATGAGAGTTTCTAATTGTTTTTTATAAATTTTATAGCTAATTGGAAAGTTGTGAAGCCACAAAACTTGTTTCTGAAAGAGTGGAGTGGGTTCAGACTGCCCTTTTTCTGAGGAATGTGAAAGAGTGAGGACAGTGAGGAACGATTCTTAAATGTTTTTCAAGCATATATTTATTTATTATATTGTCTACTGTGTGTGACTGACAATAGTACTAATAAATATTCTATTAATCCATGGAGTAACATTGTCATTTCTGTGAAAGTACTCGGTCTATTGATAGAGCTGTGCTGACCATATCAAATCTCACAGGACAGAGTAGTTGTCACATGGCAGTCATGTATTCTAGTATTCGTGTACACTGAGTTTGATCTTGAAGCAGCTATTCAAGTGAAAGCCAGTGAGTAAACTGAAACACTCTTTTCTTCTTCTTTTAATATTTATCAAAAAACAAAAAACTTGAACTTATTAATGTGTTCATCACCAGTGTACCTTTCTTTGAGGTGGAAATGCATGAATTTAAGGAGCAGTTGTTACAGAGAAGGCAAGTACAGTGATTAATTTAAGACCCATTGAGATAACAGCTTTCACCTTGCTTCATCATCTCACATCCTCACTCACGTCAGTGTTACGTTCCCTAGTTCTTGGCTTCCCTTTTCCTCAGGGAGATTGCTGTTGGTCCAAGAAAGTCAGTCAGAAAAGCTGTGTCTGTCTGTACTGTTCTGCTTTTCACCCTGACCAGTCTTGGGGATTCGTGACTATGGTTAGCATTCACAATTCAAGCTATATTTTCCCACAACAGCAGTTTGAGAACTCTGAACTGCACTTGAGCATACAGCTCAGATACTGGGATTATATTTAACAAGGTGCAAAAAAAGACTTGCCAAAAAATATTTTTTTACAAGGTGCATTTTGTTACATCAGATTATAAGCAAAATTAGTTCAGCAGCAAAAAGAAAAAAAAAAAGAGTTAATGAGGAAGTAAGAATGCATATCAGAAAACATAAAGAAAGAAGTGTGAAGAAACACACAGAAAAATTCTGCAGTATAGCTATCAATCATCAAAAATTCAATAGTCCCGCAGACAATAGGGAAATAGAAAATCTGAGAGTCACTCAACTCGTTCAGATTGATGGAGAAAAAATCGATATCCAGCTGTGTGATGCATCACAGTAAGCACTGGGATGGCTTCCAGGACAAAAACATTCTTATCCCCTTATGTACCCTCTCGGTACCCTCTTCAGTTCTGACAAACAAATAAAGCCAGATGCAGCAAATTGCTGACTGAATGAAATCATCTTCAACAACAGCTGGGCTTCTTGCGGCCAGGCTTTATTTCCAGTTTAAGCTGTGGACCCACAGACTTTTAGCTGTGGCATTTATTGCTCAAAAAATGTAACAGGAAAAACTGTCACAGGCTCATATTGCAGTAGGGCAGGGTGTGCAGGGAAACAAAAAGCAAGAGAGTCAGCTATTTTTCAGAAATACAGATGCAGTGACAGGTACTTGCTACTTTAATAGAACCACAGGACTACTCGCACAGTTCCTTCCAGAAGTCTCTGGGACAGTAGTAGCAGCAGGTTGTCTGCCGCAGCTCACATACCACACCAGATATTCTGGTGTCTGAAGCAGTTCACGGGCAGTATAAACAAAACTTGTCCACCTTAAAAGGCTATTCACTATTCATCTTTTTAAACAAAGTTGTTTTGAAAAAATATGTCTCCCTAGAAAACGTTATTCTGGAATATTAAAAAAAAAACTAATACAGTAACATTTTTGAACTCCTTAGGTTATTCATGCCAGTAACACATGCATATAATCTGAAATGTGGCCCAGAAGAGTCCTCTAGCTTTTCTTTCTTTTCTTTTTTTTTTTTTTTTTGGCCACATCTGGTTTTCTATTGTAAGTTCGTGTAGTAAAAGAAAAAAAAAAGCCCTTTGATGGGAGAGAGGTAGGAGCCTGGTATCTGCTCCATTTTTAAGAAATGTGGGTGTCTGAGATATCTTTATAAAGATTCCATTTGCATTTGTGTACTTTTAGAAGGTCATCATTGCTCTGGTAAGGGTAAGGCAAATGGACAAGTAAGCATGGGTCAGCATAGAAAGACTGGAAGTACTTGGAAATGGTTATTATCTATTTTTATTATTAATGAACTTGGCCTAAAAAAAAAAAAAACTGAAAAAGCAGCTCTACAATAAGACTGTAGCAGTTCTAAAATGTGCTTTTCTATACATTTTTACCTGCTGTAAAAATAGTAGTAACCAGTACTAAATATCCAAAACATCCTTCTGCAGATGTCACATACACACTTATTGCGTAAATAAGTTCAGTTCCTCTCATCCAGCTCCTAGCTTGGATGCCAGTCTGTTTGCTCTATCTCTTGCAATACCTGAGGGAAGGGAAAAGATATGCTGCCATCCAGGTTTCACAATATCTGTGAAGTATGTGCTTATAGACAAATACAAGGTCAGAAGAAAGGAGTTCATAACTTTCAGTGGACAAAGAGAATCTCAGAGGAAAGGCTAGAAACTGGGCTAAAAAATCTGCCAATGTGATTCCCTTCCACATGTAGTTTAAGAACAAGAAACACAGATTGATGCCTCGGGGACAAAAATAAGCAACTTTCAAATGAAGCTTGGCAGGCCTCAAAAAGTTTTTCCACAAAACTTGGCCCAGTTTATTTGTATGGTGAAAATAATTGAGGTGAATGCAGCATCAGGTTTCATTAAGGCCATGCAGATGGAGGGCCCACTCAGTGCCGCTATTTACGTAACAGCCCCAACCATCTGCGGTGTTACTCTAAGTCACTTCTGCAAAGCCATAGCTTCTGCAGCCTGCAGATAACGCAGAGAGAAGAGAAAAAGCTGTGGTTTGGTGTGTGTGTGTGTGTGTGTGGTGGGGAAGGAGGGGGCTCTGAAACACTGACACTTGGGAGAGGAGTTAGTCCTTCCCGCGCCCCATCAGTGTCAGGCAGCCTCCCCCACGGAGCCAGAGCGGCTCCCTGCTGCAGAGCATGCGGGGCTGCTCGCATCCTGGAGGTGCAGCTTCTTTTTTTGTACATGCGTGTTAAGCAAGTGGAATCAAATAGTTGGCAAAGTCTCAGACAGCTTTCAGGTAACCATTTCACACCTAAGGAGGAGATGCTTGTTTTCTTAAAAATTAATGATCTGTAAACACCTTGAGCTCCATTCTGATTTTGCAGCAATTTTATGGTGAAGTAACCCTGTCGATTACTGCTGATTTACACTGATATTGCCCTACAAAGTCCTCTAAAGTTTAGCTCAAACTAAAAAGAAAAAAGGTTTAGTTTTATAAATGTTTGCTAGCAATTTCACTCTACTACCACATATATCACATATAGTGATATATATATGTATAAATATACACACATATATATAGTATAGGTGTGTGTTTATATATCAAGATTCATATATAGCACAGAGTACGTAGTTTTACATAATGGCACATATGGGTACAAGTTAATGGTAAAATTTCATTGGCTATTGAAATTTTATGTCAGCTCTGGGGTTTTGTGACACAATGCACTTTTTGCAAACCTTGCAAACCTAAGATGCCTTTCTGCCACCTGGGTTTTGTTTTTTGCTTTGTAGCTATCTACTGACACTTTGCAATTCCACGTTTTTCTCTAAAATGAATTCAATAATTATTTCAGTTGTCTGACCATCATCCTCCAGCCTAGATGTCATTCTGGAAAATATGTGAGCATATTTGTTTTCTAGCAGTGTGTATAGCAGCATGAAAAAAAAATTCACCTTTAAAATGCAGCATGGGAGGCACTTCTGTGCAAGGATTCCTAAAACATTCATGTGGCTTTCTGACTCTTCTGGGCCCTTTGGCTCACTGCTATCTATTGCAACAAATAACAACATAGCAATAACACACATCTCAGTGTGTGTGTCACATGGACTTATGTTTATGGATGTATCTCTCATTTTGCCTATATTCTGAGCTGAACATAAAACCAAGATCAACATTGTTCTGTGCTAATATACCAGTTTCTCAGCTAGATTTATAAGGAATATCTCCGTTCTTTTCTGGCTGCTATACCATGTTGCCTGGTTGGCTTCGCAAACATATTCAGGTCAGCACAGAGAAGATGTCTGCAACGAGCACATTTAAGCCACCATCTCATTACACGTTTATTTCTTCTATGTTCTTCACTTTTGTTCTGCTTATTTTATTTCCGGAACTGCTCTATATGAGGAGTTTATTCACTAATGTAGTTACTCAAGCTACAGCCTAAATAATGACATCAGCGAGATCCAATCAGTGCTATTAGGTTTGAAATAAAATTCCTAATGTGAACAGGCATTCTCAAGGACAAGTATCTTTATTTATGGTGCAGTTTAATCTGCTTCTACAGCAGATTATGCACAGTTTAAATTATAGTCCCATGTCAATACATTTCCTTGTGTAGATAAGCCTATTGTATTCTCTTTAGAAAAAAAAAAAAAGGTTTAAGTCATTAAACTGAAGTACATTGCATGATTCCCTATGGTTGTGAAGCAATGGTTGCTCATGCTTCATCTCTCATTTATTCTACATACCTACAGATACCCTGCCAAATGGCCCTGATTGTGATGTTGCCACTTGCCATGGAAAGCTGAAAATAATGTCTTTGCATCTGCCTGATCAGTTCACACTTGAAAAAGGTGTGGAGTTAAAAACAGAGGAAAAGGAAACAATAAAGTAACATAATTGTTGCTGCACTGACTTTATAGCATCCTTACTAAAATCCTGGAGTTGACCAATTTGTATGTCCCCTTCTTAGTGAGTGCTGCCTGGTTTGGGGATGGGAATGAAGAAGCAGCAGCAGCAGCAAAAGTAGGGGTGAATTCATTACTTTGAACAAGGCTGTGCGGTCACTGGGGGCCCCAGGATGCCAGTCCCTGCCCTTCCTGTAGGGAGAAACCCATGCATGCAGCTCCCTGATAAGGGTGTCTTTAAGGCACCCAATGATTGCAACACTCACCACACCAAATGAAAGGCAAAATTTGGAAAATACTATGCAAAATAAGAACAAGTAATATAGTACTGAAAGCTTGTGACAGCAAGAAGAGAGTCTTCTTGCTCAAGGTTAATGTATTCAGTTGTGTGTAAGTCCTCTTTGCACTCTGCTCCAATAACACCAATGATCTTAAAGAATAATTGCATGTGCAGCTCCGAAGCACAGATACCATTGCTGTCATGGTACACGGACGCATCAGACCTACTAATGATTTGGCACAAATCCTATCTTTCTACATTTAAAAATCAAAGAGAAAACACAGGGGATTGAATGGTCTTCCTAGCAATTGCACCATGACATCAACACTGGTGAGACACTGTGGACACTTCTCTAAATGGCAAGTCAGTTGCCCCATTGAACTCTCATCAGCAGCAGCATATAGATTTCTACCAGGGGTGCTTGGTGCAGATGCCAGTTTATTAAACCTGTATTTACTCCTCAGGAAATGAAACAGAATTCCTCTTGCTTAACAGCTACTGCACACTGATTCCTGCAAAGGCAGAATTTTCCTGTGTTTTCAGTACACAGCTAATTTGGTGACAGCTGCAAGTACTACCTAATTTGCATGCACAAACTGATACTTGAGTCTGTAGAGTTTAGCAAACTCAAAACATGTTTTCATCTGAATATCTGAAGGACGGCTCTGCCTAAAGGCCTATCATTTCTCAAGAATTCAGTTTTCTCTATCCACTTACTTTTGAACATTTAAAGATGTTACAAACTTCTGAATTAATTATACACATCTAATATTTGCCACTACTTTTCCTTTCTGTCAGTAACAGATATTTTCATTTTTAACTTGGAAAATAAAAACACATTAGTCTATAAAACGCTAGTTGGAGAAAAAAAAAATGACACTTTAAAAAGATATTTATACTTTTTCTATAGGCTTCCAAGGGACGCCAGTGGCAAAAATAAGAATTTGGAGTCTTCCTCGCCACAATAGCTTGTATTACTACTCCAGGATGCTACTCCAGATCCAGGATGCTGGATGCTACTGCTGCCATCTTGTTGACTGTTTTTTTTTACATCTTATCTAGACAGAAAACATTAGAATAAAAGATATAAATAAGATCTGCAGCCTTATTTATGTTAAGAATAAAAAATCAAATGCCGAAGGCATGGTCTAAATCTAAATCTAGTTAAAATAGATAGGAAAAAAAAGAAGAAACTGTTACAGTAAATATAAATATCTAACTATCAGTTGTATAGTTTCTTATATGCATGAAACTTTCTTAAATGAGTGACATATTTTATATATATTATTATTATTATATTATTATTATATATTATTACTGTTAGCATTAACATAATCTTCTGTGTGCTCAGTTCTGTGCTTTTTAGGGCATTCAAACAATCGAAGGACCCCTGTGTGGTTCCTTTACTCTTCCTAGTTTGCATCTCTTTAGTACCTCAAAAATTAGAAGAATTAGAAAGAATTAGAAGAATTAGAAATAGACTGCTGTACTGCAGTCTACATCTTTCTTCCTTATCTTGTAGAGCTTTGGTATTCCAGAGATTCAGCAGGTTTTGTGCTCTGTCTTTTTTGCCAGCCATAGAATGACTTTTTTCCTCTCTTGGAAAACGCACTTTTGACTTGTTACATTTTAGTTTAACTGATGATCCCTGTATACAGGACATGAATGGGATGAACACACACGAGGAAACAAAATTGGTTTGTAGAGATGGCAGCACATCTATCACTGACCAGAGCTATGTTTTGAGCTATAGATAAATATATGTAATGAGAAAATGAAACATTTTCTTCTTTGAAATCAAATGCACATTATCCAAATTATATATTTTGTCCCAACAAAATTACAGATTATGTACCAACATGAATGCATTTTCAAATCTCAATATGAACACATTATTATCATTCCTTGCCCTAGGTCAGTCCCATCTTTCAAGAAAGACAGAGATTTTGTTTGTTTGTTTGTTTTTATAATGAAAATAGCAGGTGAGAAAACGTCTGTTTACCCTTCCCTAGACGCTACCTTTGGTTTCAATTTATCGGACATTTGTCCTAGCAAAATATATTCTGTTAGATTTGAAATTGGTTATTTTGTCTTGAATGGCTTTAATGACCTCCTTTGTGCAAAACAAGAACTTTGAAAAATCTCATTCTTTAAAAATTCTATTTACTAATACTAATTACTGTTATATCAATCCTAATTGTTACCAATCATAGAATCATAGAATCATAGAATGCTTAGGGTTGGAAGGGACCTCTAGAGATCATCTAGTCCAACCCCCCTGCATACGCAGGGACACCTAGAGCACGTGGCACAGGACTGCATCCAAGCGGGTTTTGAAGATCTCCAGAGAAGGAGACTCCACAACCTCTCTGGGCAGTCTGTTCCAGTGCTCTGTCACCCTCACTGTTAAGAAATTTTTCCTTAAGTTCCTATGGAATTTTTGATGTTTCAGTTTCCGGCCATTTCCTCTAGTCCTATCAGTGGCCACCACTGAAAAGAGACCATCCCCGTCCTCTGCACTCCCTCCCTTGAGGTATTTATATACACTGATTAGATCCCCTCTCAGCCTTCTCTTCTCCAGGCTGAACAGGCCCAGCTCCCTCAGCCTCTCCTCATAGGGCAGATGTTCCAGGCCCCTGATCATCCTTGTAGCCCTGCGCTGGACTCTCTCCAGCAATAATATCATTTACTAATGATTTATTATCATGTGATATCTTTGGGCATAAGATGCCAACAATTCTTCTATTTTTTTTCTTTAGTTTACATATTCAATACCTATCACATGCTTATAAGCTATATAATAAAGACTGACAGATTAAGGTATTTAAGGTATTTGATTAATTTTATGGTCAGTGTAGATTGCTGATAATCCAATGAAATCATAAAAATAAGGATGCTCACAGGGAATGTATTTTGAGAAGTGAAAATATTTCCCAGCTGCACCATGGGAGATCTTTTCAGTGATTAGATGTTAGTAATGGCTGGCAGAATACCTGAATGCAAGTCATACCAAACAGAACAGCAAATATCGGGCAGTGATGCTACCATGCATTCCTGCACTCATCTTCACATAGTCCCGCTATTGTCCTGTTGTTTTCCCTTCCACCCATTGTTTTCCTGCCACCCCTATCTACCGAGCTCTGCACATACAAAGATATTTTTTTTTTTGTCACGAGATATGAAGAACCTTGAAGAGGTCTATCAGAATATGATAGCACAATAATTCTTTTGATAAAAATATTATGAATTAGTGGATGCCAATTCCAGAATTTGCACTTTGAAGATGAAGTATGATCAAACTTATTCATACAGGCGTGTGCTTTCTATTCAGTTATTCCACTGAATACTCTAAAGTACCTTTGAATGAGATGCATAAGCCCATCTAAGCTGTCTACCTGCTTGTGGCAGGACCTCAACTTGCCCAGAACATTGAAGTGGAAGTGCCTAGACTTTCACTGTAGAGCAAGCTCCTGAAGAGGACCAAGGAAACTTTAAACTTAAAATAGCAAGATTTTATTAGAATGGAAACTGAAAACTCCTAGCTTTTTAATAAAAAAATCTCAAAGGAACCATGTCAGATATAATAGCAATAAAAAGGTTTTATGCACAGTACTTAGTGTGACCTTTAAAGGCAGGTCTTCGTTAGCTTTCTCCCTTGCATCAAATTCTGCTAAGTACCCTCTGATCCCTGAGAGAGTTGTCTCCATTGTTCCTGAGGCCTTCTTCCCTGCTCCCTAATCCATTCAACTGTCTCTGAACCACTCTCAGCTCCTCCCTGTGGTTTTCCTTTTTCTTTTGTCAACCTCACATGCAGCCTCATAGCTTCTATCTGATCAGTCTGAATTGATCCCAGGGAAAGAAATCTCCCCTTCCACCAAATGGTCACCTGTGACATAGACTACAGATCCTGGATTTTTTTTTCTTTTTATGTACAATGTTTAAGAAAGTATTTTGTAATCAGTCTTAATTTTGATTTATTGTTTCCCATCTCTGTTCTGTCCATGATCTACTATTTAACTTGTTTTCACCAATTCTGAATTTCCTCATTAGATAAATCACCCTGTTGTCCCTGATTAAACATCCAATATTTACCAAATATATAGCCAATATTTTATATAGTCAACCATTTTCCTTTATAGTTTCCTGATACCTCATCAAAGAATGACAGCTTTGGTGCTCCAAGTCTTCTATCCAGACTCTAGGTGTTCTTCCAGGCAACAGGCAGAGACACCTGGGATCTGCTTGCATTTATCTGTTTGTGGGCAAATGTGTTTTTAAGCAGCACTCCTTGTTATCTACTTCAAAAGCTAGCGCCAACTACTGCTGTGAAATGACGTGAAGACATCAGGAATTTCTAATTTAATTAACTAGCAGACTTGTCATGGTGGATGATGAGTTGACCATGAGGCAGCAGTGTGCCCTCGTGTCCAAGAAAGCCAATGGGATCCTGGGGTGCATTAAGAAGAGCGTCTCCAGCAGGTCGAGGGAGGTGATCCTGCCCCTCTACTAAGCCCTGGTGAGGCCACATCTGGAGTATTGTGTCCAGTTCTGGGCCCCACAGTACAAGAGGGATGTGGAGCTGCTGGAGAGAGTCCAGCGCAGGGCCACAAGGATTATCAGGGGCCTGGAACATCTGCCCTATGAGGAGAAGCTGAAAGAGCTGGGCCTGTTCAGCCTGAAGAAGAGAAGGCTGAGAGGGGACCTGATCAGTGTATATAAGTACCTCAAGGGAGGCAGTGAGGAGGATGGTGCTGGCCTCTTTTCAGTGGTAGCCACCAACATAACTAGAGGTAATGGCCACAAACTGAAACACCAAAAGTTCCGTGGAAACTTAAGGAAAAATTTCTTACCAGTGAGGGTGACAGAGCACTGGAACAGGCTGCCCAGAGAGGTTGTGGAGTCTCCTTCTCTGGAGATCTTCAAAACCAGCTTGGACGCAGTGCTCTAGGTGAGCAGTGCTCTAGGTGAGCAAGGGGGTTGGACTAGATGACCTCTAGAGGTCCCTTCCAACCTTAAGCATTCTATGTTTCTATGAGTCTGGCCGGGGGAAAAAAAAAAAAAAAAGTGATCAAAAAAAGAGAAACAAATTATGTTTAATAAAACATCAGCTTCCAAAAATCCTAAATGACCACAAGATTTTTGGTTATTAATCCAAAATGCCTTACTGATCTAATCTACATCTAATAAATTACTTTCCATCCCATCTTTTTCTTCTTTTTCCTAAGGTGTAACCTTTTTTCCTTTATCTCTTCAGAATTTTCCATCCCAAAACCTCTAGATGTTTGTTTTCACTGAGTCACTATCTTCCTAAACCGTTGTTTAAAAAGGTCTACATTAAAAACATTCCCCAATTTCTCCTCTTTACGGTATGCTTTTATCAAAGCAGACTGATAGTCAGATATATTTCAGTAGCTCAAATTTATTTTCAGCATATTTTGATATTTTGTACATGAGAAAAAATCCTCAACTTCCTCAACTTTTTATGTTATTTCCCCTCCATAGAAATAAGAATGCCTTTGTTATTCCTCATCCGTAGACTTTACAGCATTTGAAAAACTGTACCATGTTGATTCAATCTCTGGCAATCGCTGGCATTAAATTATTTTTTGCTTAATGCTAGGTGCATGTTTTCAAGGACTGACTCAGCATGTAACTATTCATACTAGGGCTGATTACGCATATTGCAAATATTGCATTTGTTGATTATTTTGTCCTGCAAATTCCAAAATAATTATTAGAATAAAAATAATAATGTAATAATAAAAATAATTAAATAATATAATAATAATCCTCCCCTTCTACTAGCAGAAAACATTTCCATTCCTTACTATTTCTCACTGAAATTATTCTGAAGTATCTAAATCTGAGACTACAACTATTAATTTTTACACCTTGTTGGCATAAACGTTTCAGAAATTGAGTTTATAAAGGCGGCAAAACAAATCCATTTGTAAATGAGCACCTATTCAAACGGTATTCATACTTTTTCTTTTACCCTTTTTTAATTCAATCACATTGTAAATTGTCAAAAGAAATTTTTCTTAAATAAATCATAGCAAAATCTGCAGAATTAACTAACACTGATCTTTAGATTTAAAAGTGAGCATGTTTTGAAAATTCCTTTAAAATTCTTCTCAGATATTTCCTGTGTCATATGCGTTATTCTGAATTGTGGCTTTTGCTGAAGATGGAACATAGCCAGGTTGCTGAAGTATTTATTTAGTGCTCTTTCTCATAGGATCTTAGGTTCTGTGTCATATGGCCCTTTTCCAGAAGGAGTCATAATCCAGCCACATGTTTATTCGCTCTTTTTAATGTCTTGCACTTTAATTCCACTGTTATTGGCAAAGTACATATATGTCCTCTGCTTCCTTCTAGTGGTAAAGTCCTCTGGCACTCTCAAATATGGATTTAATTAAAAAAAAATCCAAACAAAATAATAAGCAAAACGTCAAGCAAAGATATGCTGGTCTTATCACAGACTGAGGAAGTTAGAGAAAATATGTACGTGTTGAGCTCTGTTGAAGATAGAGTATGGTTAGATGGTCCTTTGATGGGACTGTGTAAAATTATGCAGAAAGCAGATATCATTAAAGAAATTAAAATTTTGAGTATTAGGCTGTTTGCTGCATTTCTTCATTTTATTGCTGTAGGATATGTTTCTTATTTTTGTTTGAGGTAGACTTTTAATTATTTACGACAGTAGAAAAAATCTGTTGTAAACAGCAAGTTAAAATCACAGGGCTTGTTGTACTGAGGTGTTGGTGAGACAATTTGGTGACTAAAATTTATCACACTTATGCTAAAATTCATCCTAAAAATGCTAGTCAATAAGCTTATTATTTATCATCCATTAAATAGTCTGTTTCTTATACACTTTTCATTTACGCTGTTAAGCTGGATGTGACTAGAATGGGCAAGGCTGAATACATATCCATCCCTTCTGTACAAGAAATTATTGGGCTGCTATCGAAAACATAGCCCAGTAACTGCCACTGCTGTGAAGGCAGCAGGCTTTGCCTTGACACAGTACTTCAGAGTCTCAGGACTTGCCTTGCCTACACTGCTTTTTAGATAAGGTAACTATTGTCTAATGGCCAAGTCACTTGCCAAACTTATTTTTACGTCGCTCAATGAATATGATACGTATTTTAAAGGTTTGACCAACTTAGACAGCTGTTACATGTCCAACATTAACTCTTAATGTTAGCAGTCTGGTTGAGTCAGTGTCCCATTTCCATAGTGCAGCAACAAACCAAGAAGAAGGAAGCAGATTATGTTAAGAGAACACATAAAGAAGGTCCCAAGAACCAGGAAAGCTTTTCCAGTACTGGGAAAGAGGGACCTCCACCACCAGCAATGAGCTACAGCTTCATTTTTCCATCTCCTCGGGTATATTTCATGTTATATTTATAATACCCAAAAGTACCTCCTCTCATCTTCAACTCTGTAAGGGTAAGCAAACCAAGATTTTTTTTTTTTTTCTTCTCATAATCTAAGTGCTCTTTGCTTTTTAACATCCTATTAGCTTTTCTCTACAGGTGATTCCCACTGGAAATTATTTCTCTTGAACCTGAGTAACTAGAATTTCACATAATCCTTTAATCATACCATTATGATTAAATACTATAATCATGAAAGCATTAATGTTTCCTTATTGCAACAGGAAATAGTTATTTTACTGCACTCTAGAAAATCATTTCCTATTTTTAATGCAAATTTTCCTGTTCAACATTATCATATTCAACACATGGAAAAGTGTTTAATTTGTCTGTCTCTAATTCTGCACTTCTCTAGTCAATTGGCTATTCATCAAATTTCTCATGTTAACTTGCTACTAACCAAAATTCACATTATATATAAGAAATCTGCCAACTGATTCTGATAAGGAGAAGAAATTTTAGCAAATCTAGAATGTTATAGAATAGATAAGTGCAAAGAACAGCTGTTTCATTTTGCATTACTCCTCACCAGAAGTTGAGGACTCAGTGCATAAAGCAAGCAAGCTCTCACATTTTATTATATTGCCAGTCTCTGCTCTGAGAAGAGTTTTGATTTCACGGCAATGAAATGACTAATTCCTGTTTATGCTGTGGATATCGCCTTTGTACTTCTCCAATGAAACAAATTTGTGGTGAGCAAAAGCACTATTTATGACTTCAAATACAAAGTAAGAAATAAACGATGAAGCTTTACTCCACCTGGGATGCAATTACTCACACGAGTAGTCTCATTGATCTCAAAGTATGAGTTATTTCTCTGTAAAGGTAGTAAAAGTAGCCCTATAAAACCCTATGAAAGGTGTTTAACTTCAACTAGAGATTCCAGTTTAGACAGGAAAATATTAAAATAAATGCTAATAAAACTGGTCAATACTCTTTTATCAGCTGCCTAGAAAATGTAGGAAAGATTAACAACCAAGCCAGATATTTCATGAGAAAAAAATGGAGCTTCCTCTTCAAAACTACATTTTTTTTTTTCTCTTACAAAGAGAAAAGTTCTTAAATGACTTGTTCTTAAACGACTTTTTCAATTTGGGATTCAGAAGCTGAACTTGGGGGAAATGCACTAAAATAAATGCACTAGAATTAAAATGCTGTGCATTTTTTTTAGTATATTGTGGCATTAACTCTTTATCAAAACTTAAGACTAGCAAATCAAGATAACAGGCTGTAAAAAAAGTGTGCTCTATCACCAGACTACATGGTTCAAATTTAATTGTTTTATCTGGCTCATTCAGCCTGTGTCTGACTTGCTGTAACAAATTTGAGCTGAGCTACTCAGAAAGAGGAACATTCATGTTCAGCATGTTTTCTTTTTGTATATGTGTGTGCAGCCTGTAACAGAGAAATAGTATTAAGATACTGTGGTGATGGGCACTATTGTAATATCACACTGTGCAGTTAACAACCTTCAGCTCTCATCTGACATTGCCTTCGTCTATGTCTGCTGGAAAGAAATGACATGCCTGTGTACCTCATGGAGCTCAGTGAGAACTGTGAGCATAATCACTGTTTCACTTTCCTGAAAGGATCCACAAAGTAATCTTTCATGCATTCTTTTGGGTTACCCAAAGTGAAGATCCTTTGTTCAAAGAACTGAAATCTAGGATTTCTCTGCTCCTACCGTATTTTCTTAAAGTAAAGCTGGACTGGGTTAATCAGATCTAGAATTTTTCATACATTCAAAGTGTATTTTCAAAACTCAGATAAATTTTGAACTGATTTTGTGTTTTGTCTTCAAAATAGAGCAATGGTAAATATGAACCTTAAAAATAGATTTTAAAAGGCGAGGCCACTATGAAAAAAAATTTGAGAATTTTTTAATTTGACATGAATCTGTTGTTTGTTTTTAATTTGGAGACAAAAAAGTCTTCTGTGTTGCCTAGACATCTACTGCTCTGCCATCATGTTCTTCCTGAAGTCTCTCAGAATTCCATTACACTGAAGAATATGATGCAATAAGGACCATGGATTTACAGCACATTAATAATCTCCAATTGAACTGGGCTAACTCGCATTATGTGTGGTATGAATTAGCATGCAGGCTTAAACAATCACCAGAGAAGAGTCAACACATTACTGGTAAGGTCTTTGGCTTGCCTTGCTGCCTACATAACATGGTATGTGTTTTAGCCATATTCTCAGTAATGAACTGAATGCTTTTTCTCCTATTTTCCTTTTTCTCCTATTCTCTGCCACACTCTTCGCTTCCCAGAGAAATGAGCAATATTGTTTCCTGTGGGCCACCTGAAATAAAATTTGTCTACATTTAAATGTAGCCGGGCTATTCACAGTGTGTCTACCTATCTTGACATAAATACATTTCACTCTCCTACTGTGTTTGCACAGTTGTATCTAGCTGTCTCTCTTTTACTGTAAGCTATTTGGTAAGATGGGATCTTCTTTTTTCTTTTTCTCTTTCTTTTTATCTTTTAGCAAGTGATGATGATATAACAACTGTTCCTATGGATTTCTTCTTTTCAAAGATGAATAACGAGTATTTTTTTTTTTCACTTTAAGGTGGCTTCTTCCTGATGCTATGCTTAGGAGGGCAATACTTCTTATTTTTATTAAAAATACAAGAGCAAAAAGCATTGTAAGGCATTGAGAGGGGACTAGTTTTATAAACTACCAACTATTTTTTTTTTCAGATGATCATCTTATTTTCCTAGCATGTAGATAGAACAGGAGGCTGAATTCAATCCTTTTGGTACCTGAACCAAATTTCAATGGACATCAGTAGGAGTTTTACCTAATAGAGTTTTTAAACAGTCCTCAGCAGTGAACTAAATGATAAATGTCTGCTTCAGGCTCAGTGAAGATGTGATACTGTATAAAATCTGGTTAGACAAACTAGGATTTGTTCTCATATGCTTGACTTTAGGGCAAACATTCTAGCTTGACTTTATAGCTCATAATAAATCTGATGCTACAATTGTCAATCTTCTGAGCACCCAACATATTTGTTTTCTTTTGAAAAAAAAAAGGTATTTTCTCTTAAATTTTAAGTGAGCTAAAATTTGTAGTTTGAAGAAACTGATAAGTGTCTATTTGAGATTTAATTAATTGAATTGAGAGCACGGTGAAATAATTTTGGTGGATTCTCTGTCTGATATCTAAGGAATAATCCTCTGGTAAAGGAGCTGATTATTTCTCAGGGCCATAACCACTTAAACTTCATGTACAGTCTAGAAAATGTAGAATTTAACTGGGTGTAGCATGTATAACATGCAGGGGTGGTGTAAGAATAGGAGAAAGGATTACAGGCAGTGAGAGTGGACAGGGAGAGTTTCAGCAAATAAATCTGGAAGACTCCTCTGGCTCCTTATTGGAACAGACATAAGTTTGTGATATATTTCTGGTACAAAGCTGGGGAAAGGTATGTCTCTTGGCAGAATTATAGGACTGTGTACTCTGTAGCTTGTTCATCTTTAGTGTTGTTATTTGCAATGCAGTCATGACTCAGGGCAACCCTCTGAAGGGGGACATATTTTTGTTTTTCTTGGGAACCACTGAGCAGGCGCAGGAGACAAGCTTCCAGAGATCACAGGACATAGCAGGAAGAAGGTGGCACTGAAAGCAATGCAGCAAGGAGCAGATCAGGCAAAAGAGTGGGATTACTGAGAGAAACAGAGAGAAGTAACTGAACAATGTGCTCCCCAGGAACAAAGGGGAACCGTGAAAGCCTCACTTCAAATAAGGTGTTTAAACATGGTATCTGAAAGAACAGAGTGGTTAGAGGAGAGCTATATAACAGCTGTACTTGTTTTTACTAGTCTAATACGAGCTCTGAGTTTTCTCCATCTAGAAAAACATGATTTTCAGTTTCTATTCTAAAATACGGGTTTTTCAGATTTAAAGCCTTTTTGTTCTTTGTGGAAATCACTCAGTTTAGAAGGTCTCAGCACACATGCCTCAAAGTTCAGGCCAGCTTGAAATCTACCACAAAGACATACTGAGATGGCCACATTTTTCATTTTGTTTAGTTTGGGGTTTTCTTTTAGAAGCATTATATACAGAGCAGTGTAAACTGATGCAACACATGATGTAACATGTTCTACTGGAACAGAAAACTTGAACAAAATCTATTTAATCCACATAATAGGTTGGTTATATAAACACACTGAGAATGTTTAAAAGGGCCCACAAAGCACTTTTTAAGGAGGTGGACTCAATATTGAAATTATCTCTAAGGAGGGAGGACACTCAGGACATTTGCAGAACTTTTCAGCATTTTTCTTGTTAACAAAAGTAACATAGTTACTATGGTAACAAAAATACAGAAAAAAAAGACAGTATCTCAGCAGTATTCTTGATGGCATATATATGAATAAGTCTCTTTGAAATGTTCAAATATATCCTACACAAATATCTCCTGAATACAAGATCAACTCTTAATGTTTAGTTACATTCAAATTTGTAAGTTTATATTTCTTTCAAAAGATTATTTGCTCCTTTAAGCTTTTCTCTGGAAAAAAATCTCAGGCACAGTACATCTTAGATACTTTCTTCCAAACAATGAGTGATACCAAATAGAACCACTGTATTAGCAAAGAATAAAAAATCCAGGCATTCAAAAACACATATAATGCATAAATTCATAATGGTATATTCATATATTTGGTGACATTCTCTCTGAATAAAATTTCTTCTGATTCCAGGCACTGCAGATTCTGTGTTTTGCAACACACTCCTTTTCCATTTATTTTTCTCTACTCAGATGGAAAAAAAATGCCTTTTATAGCCCCCAAATTATTATGTATGATCTGGTATCACTGAAGTACACTTATATGGAACAAATGAAATTAATTCTCTGGTGAAATTGTTTGGATGCCATAGGAACCCGGTGAGTTTTTGCCAACTACTTCAAAGTTATTCCTTTCAAATTATCTTTACTTTTTGCTAACTGTGTTCTCATCAGTTGGTGGACTTTCTTTGATTCATTTTTTTAAAAGTGGTAAGAATCCCTGAGTTAAAGAATTTCTTAGTTCTGACAGTATATCATAAAGCATAGTTTATTAGAGCTGAGTTCTTTAGCATTCTCTGAACGCATTCATGATCAAAATTAATTTATCAAGAAAAAAAAATCAGAAGCTAAAAGCCCTGCCATAGGGCTGGTTGCAGCAAAAAAGTGTTAAGTTTTAACATGAAGAGTGAAAGTCAAGTTGAATTATCTGAAGAATAATAATAGTTAGCTTAAATTCCTAGCCCAACATGTAGCTTGATCAACGCATCTAAGAAAACGGTCATGAATAGAGGCAGAGGGGATGGATGTCAGAGCCTGAAAGAGAGTTCATGGATTTGAAGCATGAACTGACATCAATATCAAAGCTGCAATTCTTTGGACTGCTGAAGTCGATCAAATTTTCCACAGTTACTTCAGAAAGAGGACTGGGATGCCTACCGTTTCAAAGGACTTGAGAGACTGCCACTACACCCAGTCTAGGAACAATGGCAGCAGCAAAACAAAGTACAGAGAAATTGAAAAATAGCCTAGCTCTTTTGTCTACTTAATTCTGCATAAGCCTTCTGTACTACTTATTTTCTTTAAGGAAGCCAAGTCTAAAAGCGTTTTTTGGTAGGATACCAGAGAACGGTACCACTTTTTAATACTTTCCAGCTTGTCCTCTTCCTAATTCTTGTTATTGTTGTGTTAGAGATTTCCCTAGGGGATGAATGCTGCAGTTCCCTGCTTAAGAGAAAGCCTATTTTATAGACTTTTCCACCCTTGGGATTTCTGGAGATCAACAGATCAGCATGGGAATCACTCTGTCAGATACTCTAGCCTGGCAGTGCTGATCAGTTCAGGCAGTGGCAATAAACTAGCTAATAGAACCTTAAACAAAATTCTTGCTACACTACAGTTGGAGGTAAGTTTGCAGAGAAGAGGGGAAAAATAATAAAAAAAGAACAAAACTTTTTCTCTCTGGTTTGCTTAATAATAAAGGAAAAAAAAAACAAAAACAAAAACCCAACACTAAGACTTTGGCCTGTGATGTAGGACTCTGCCTGATTTTAAAGTGTTTACTTTTCAAGAGATTGAGTCTGAGGTGTTCTGTCTCCTATGGTTGTCCAAATTAACTAGATTAAAGACAGCTCAACTGAATTAATCAATACTGAGATCAAATCTCCTGAAACATATATATACACTCTATGAAAACCCAATGGGCTTGGGTTCCAGTTTTGTTGGAATCTGCTGCTACACCCAGACTCCCAGGACCAGTCTTCTTTCTGGGTCTATGTCTTATGAGCTCAAGCTCTTTTTGAACTTGTTGTGTCTTCAGAGCAAGATCATGCAGTGTCTCTTTGAATGGCACTTCCATCCTCAGAAAACGAGAAATAAGCGAAGAAAGTAAGAGTGAGAATTTCTCTGGAGACCATGTGAGAAGGTGGAGAAAGCAACTCTTCTTTGCCCAGCTGCTTGTCAGCCAGAGCTCAAGCACATATCTTTGTCACATGGCAGGCTTGTGGAGCTGGGATCTGCAGGCACTTTAATAAAATTTAGCTGAAAAATGGAGATAGAGAAATGTTATTCTCAGAGTAAATTATAAAGCAATGGGGAAGAGGTGATTAAGGGTGAGACTTCGTTGAAGAAAGAGAGTAAACTCTGCAAAGATTAAATATGATGGTCTACGACATAAAGCATGATTTCGACATTATTTAACTGAAAAAGTTTCTTACAAAGTCCTTTGACAATGGTGACTAATAAAAGTTTATTTATTTATTTATTTCAAAGTAAGATACCATAAACAAGTTATCTAGGGAATTTGGGGGAACAGTTCAGCTGACTGAAAATATGGATAACTATGGATGGAACCATATAATTGTGTTTAAGCACCTGGAAGCACTCCTGTGAAGTTCATATTTGATTAAAGGCCACCATTACAAATGAAGGGCGATATAGAGTATGATTTAGCTGAAGAATCATGTTTTTACAGCTTAGAAATCATTGTCGTAAAGAGTAATATGCTCTATTAATAGACAGGAGAGAGCGCCAACAGATGATAAATAACTGTGATCCTGACAACAGGATTAGACAAGCCAAAACAGGTTTTAAAGGAATGTTATATCAGCACATAAAAATATTCAGTTAATATGTGGAAAGTTCATCAGGAAAGAGAAAATGTTAGCATACTCACAAAAACACTATATTCTCTGGCACACTCTTAGAGGTGAAACCACTGGCATCCACTAACTAAAACAGTAACATTTTGATGACCTTTGGAGCATTTTAAGACCCACCTTGATAAAACCCTGAGCAACCTGGTCTGACCCCATAGCTGATCCTGTTTTAAGAAGAATTTTGGACTAGAGACCTTTTGAAGTCCCTTCTAGTCTGTGATCTGTGACTTAAAAAAAAAAAAAAAGTCTCATGGATTACTCTCATTCTGTCCTATGTGAAAGTGTTAACAAATTCTTAAAACATGGAAACTTTTTCTGATGGAATTGTACTATGACAGATCTAGGACCTGCCGTTCTAAGAGGTGTATAGAGGATATTGTTATGTGGGAGTTCTATGTGAGCTGTTCCTTTTTTTTTTTATTGAGAAATTAATTTTTTTTAAAGTGTGTTATCTTTAAAAGGAATTTTAAACATGTCACCCATCTTCCAAGATATAGTGCAGTTCTGAATTTCTGTGTGACTCTCCCAAGCAATCTTATTTCTAATGATAACTAGTGACAGTGACACAAATAGAGAATTAATCTTAACTAGACAGCCATAGGATTGCTAACATTCTATGTGCTTTATATATTATTGTTGCAAGCTTGTCACAGGTCCTATCCTTTTACTTTGTCAATTGAAGTCTATTTTTAAATTTTGAACAAATCATTTTGCAGGTAAAAAACTATTTTTAATTTTGAAGCATTTCAAGTTACACAGGCTGTATTTATGATTCCTTTGGTACTGTATGCTAAAACTGAATATTAGCTGTAGGATTTGTCTAAGTTCTGGAAAGTTCCTTCTGACTTTGCTAGTGTTCTCTTCAATGAGTATCATAAGCTTTTATAAAAACATTTTTTTGTTACTTCTGGTGATATCTTTCTGCTTGTATGGGAACAAAGAATGATTGGTGTCACTACTGTGAGATGAAAAGGTATGTGTGAGTCAGGCGTTTAACAAGGAGCACTGCTCATTTGCTTGCACATGTCTACATGCAGGGTCCTGCCCAGCAGAAGCAGCTGGGTAGGAGCACAAGATGCTGCTCACGTCATGTCCATCCTGTTATTTCACTGCTTTAAAAGGCAGCAGGGTCAAATCCTCCATGTGCTCACACATAACTAGCCATTTGTACATGTAATTATGCATCTATTCACACCACAGTACAGCAGGTTTAATACATGATTATTATACTGTAAGAACTGCTTTAAGCACTCTGTAATCATAGAGGTTTTTATTTTATACCTACCTACATAATTAATGTCATTTTATGACAGAATTGTAGTTTAGAGGATGTTGTTGCTGTAGTGGTCTAGCTGTGTCAAGCAGGATCTTCCCGGTCAGCAGAGGAGCAGCCTAACCCTCCTGTGACTCAAACCATAGCATGTTTAATCCGTTGCTGGAAAACTGCAAGCCTTTTAAGTCGGATAGGGTCAAGAGTTTAGTCATTACAATAATATAGTCACTCTAAATTCATTAACTCATTTATTGATTTATCTACTTGAATCATTTTGTGAGTAAAATCACGTACAAAATCACGTACATTCATATGCATAAAAAACTTATTTTATCAATCTTCAGAATATCTCTTTTACACCTAGCATTAAAGCTTTTGAAGCTGCAGGCTTCAAGTGCATAAGTGACATGGCAATGTCTCTTAGTGTGCGTGTCTTGCTACTAGAGTAAAACACACCTAACAAACAATTTATTATTTCAGTGGAGCATTCATGGTTAGCAACTCTATCAAATAACTGGATTAGATAATTGACCATGACATTAATTGTAAAATATTAGGAAACAAGTGTTCTCGTTTGAGATTTATTTTAAGTTGTATCTATTGTTCAGTGCGGAATGTATCTATTAAGGATACTTCAGTAGCATTATAATGCTCAAGCCGGCAGGCTGTTCTTGCACTAAGCCACTTTTTCCTCTAAAGGAAAAAGTAAAGGACCTAATAAGGCTCAGGTGTCAAGCTAGTGGAAATTACAGTTTCAGCTTTCAGTTCATTTCCACCAAATTAGGATCTGGTGTGTAAATGTTTTAGTTATGCTCCTATTTCTTTCCAGTTCTTTGATCTGAGACAGTATTCCTCTCTTTTTCTCTAAGCATGCATGTGTGTACGGGCAGGAATAGGGAGTGAAGGGAGCTTTGAAGCTGTTCAGAGCAATGGAGAAACCGTGTTCTCTTTCAGCAGCTTAGCACAGCAAGAAATGGGAGAGCAACCAAGAAATACTGTCTTCTAGTCATTTCTTATGCCATGGCTATGACTTCAGATTCTCCCTTTCTAAATCAGTAGGTTGTAGGGGCTAGTACCTACAGTTAACAGCAACATCAGGACATAAGGTATTCCTGTTCTTTGAGTTCAATCCACTTGTTTTCTCCTAAGTTTGCTTGTCCGTCCCTCTGCGTGGTTTCCTTCTTTTCTCTGGGTGGTGCAAAAGGTTCTTCGAGTCCACAGTCTAGACACAGTTTCATTATCACAGATGGCTTTTTCATTAGCAGCTATGGCTACTCAACTGGAGGAAGGCCACAGGTGTGTGGACATTCATCTACCTAGCTGCTTCAAAGCACCCATGAACTCTGCTTTTCAGGTGCAATGCCATGGGGCCATCAACTCTTTTAATATCCCATCATTCCATCAGACCTACTCATCAAAAGTTGTAGGATTCCTGCCTTATCCAGTCATATCCAAATCCTGTCCTGCTTTATAATGGTAGACCACGGAATAAATAAAAAAGACCTTTTTCAGTTGCTATTCATCTGCATCTTCCATTAATTAATCATACTAATGAAGTATTGGTCAATGTGGGAATTTCATCAACAAAGTAAATTGGAAAGCATGTTGTGACTCTTCTTTTGGCTTCATTGGTAAGTTTTTGGCTACTTGTGCATGTGTTTTCCAGCCGCTTGTTTTGTTGGATTGCTGGTAGCACAGATTGCTCGTTATATGCAAAAATCAATCTTTTCCAAATGTTCACAGTTTTTCAGATGTGTATTGTGTTCTGTCATTCAGAAGCAACTCACTACAAAACCTCTGCCTAGTAAATATTGCCTAGGTTTAACATGATACATTGCCAGCTAATATGTTACTTAACAGAGTTATTATTAAAGAAAAAAAAAAGTCCTATGGTTATCAGGTATCAGAGTTTAATGGATACCTCTGTATACATAAATCATAAAGTTGCCTGGCTCAACTAGATGCATGATGAATTATCACCTATTTTTCACTGTTCTGTATCAGGTACTTCATCCAAATTAAATAATCTCTGATTTTTTTTTTTCTGTTTGCTTCTTCATATTGTACCAATAAAAATCTATCTCTCAGTGTATATTCACACCATTATGTTCTTATGTATCTTTTTTCAGGCTCCCTAAATTCACTGCAATTTTTACTCTTTTCAAACTGCTGCCTTCTTTGGTGCCAATGGTTTTTTTGCTTGCCGCCAGAGATTTTGGAGAATGAAAAGCACGGAGAATGTGTCATTTCTTTGCAGGATGCCTTCATTCAATTTGTTTGATTTACAAGAGTCCCTGCATCATTATTTTCTGTTTCTCTCATTTTTCTATTTGTTTACTCTTGATAAGTTGGTAATATTTGTTTCTGTTAATAAATAAATTATTATATGCGCCTGTTCTCCCAAGTCTTTCTCCCTTACAGTACATTCTGCAGCATTTTATCACCAAAGATTCAGTGTTATATCTATTATGGCATTTCTCAGATTTGATCTCAAGTGTTCAATTTTTGTTAGGACAAAATCAAAAAATTGGTCAAGAGTGTTTTGTACGGGATTGTAATCTGGTTCTTTTGTGTGTGTGTGTGTTCCCGATGGTAGTACTGGTAAACCATCTGACACGCCCACAATGACAAATATTTCCTTTTGTGTTTAACTTTCACATCCTTGTTGCCAGTAAAAAAAAAAAAAAAAGAAAAAAAAAAAGAAAGGCATGTATTAGACGGTTTGTTTTATGGTGCTTTGTCATTACAAGTGTGCTTGTGAAATATCTGCTTGTATCTTTACTTCATTTCATTTTATTTGTATTTCATTAGTGTTGACACACTTCACATGTTAGAAGGTCACCTCTAAATAATTATTTCATTAGCAAATAATTTTCCCCGTCAATCTCCTTCTCTCTTAGTATTTCTGCTGATTTTGGTCTATTCACCATCCTGGCATTCATTCCAGTTCTTAGAGAAAAGTTCTTGTTCTTTAATACTTCAGAGCTTTCATTTAAGTTTAATTTCTATCTTTTAGTAAGGTGTAACCCAAAAGACTAAACCTGATCATGTGCTTCTAAATGAACATAAAGTAAAACTATTTTTAAGTACCAATAATTTTTTTTTCCTGCATGTGCCCCAAATCACCTCTATTTCACCAACCTGCATACTTCATCGTGTGTCTATCACTTAATGCATTGGACTCAGAATAGGAATCTGTGTGCTTCAGCCCCCAAAAGGTCTATTCCCACACCTGTGCTTAGTGTGTTTTTAACATGTGCACACACACAGTTGCATGCACACATGCACACATGGCATTGAGCTCTGCATTAAATGCACCTCAAAGGCCAGCCCACAGAGAAATAGGGAGAGATATTGAATATTGAGAGATATTGGTGCCCGTCTTCTCAAGACAGCCTACTGATCTGAGCTCTGACTCAGGTGGTGATGGGAAACGTGTGTTCTTCTCTGTCCTCTCATTTGAAAGGGCTCAAACACACATCTTACTTTACCAGAAGGTAGCAAAAGCATTTAAAAGATATCTAGCAATTTCTGTGAGAAAATTTGCCCTCTTCTGTGGAACCACTTATATACTTTTCAGTTCTTTTCCTTGTATTTAGGATATCTCTGTCAGTGAGTGGGGGGAAAGTGATATTGTTCTGGGAATCATACATTATGATGCATATATTTACTTCACTTTCAAAAAAAAAAGTCCCTTGAGTAGACATAATCCCCATTTAGACTTTTTTATATCTATATTATAGATAATCACTATTATACTATGTAATTACTCTTTAGAATATGTTTTTATGTCATGTTTTTGGAATTATGACAAGTATATGGAGAAAAAATGGGAGAAACTAACTAGAAATGTACTAGAGAAGGAAGTGAAAAAAAATGTTCCTAGCAGGAGAATATGAATCATACTGTAGAATAACAGCAGTTAAATGCTGTCTGGAACACACAATTACAGGTTCTTTGCTACAATGCCTACAGCAAAAGGCCATAACTTGAGAAATTCACAGTCAAAAGAAATTTTATTACTCATAAGCAATAGTTTGGTGAGAAAAGGTCAATATTTGTTTTAAAATAGACACTCCTATTTATTTATTTATTTTTAATCCTTTGATAGGTAAATTTCAGTTGATGACCGTGAAGTTTTGAAGCAAATGGTTTTCTTTTTGCACATATCTTTCAGGAGGTAATAGTTTATCGTCATTTTACAGTCAGATTATAATACATGACAATCACTTGACTTTTAGCAGTCATAATATTATAACCATACCAATGCAAGGTTTACTTCATACAAGCTTACATTTCATTCTAGTGTAAAGAATATGCAGAAAATACCAATATACTTTGTTTTTTCCTTCTTACTAAACATATTTATTTTATCTTGGGCAAAACAGAGTTTGAAGGCTTTGTATGAATTTTAAATAAAACCTATGATAAAGGTTTCAGATCTTCTCTAATAATCTTCTCCATAGTTTTTTTTAAATGATTCAATCAAAAATTCAAAATTGTTTGCATCATAGTGATGTTAATTTTATTTAATGTATGAGATTAGGAATGTTAATGAATAATGCAAGATACTAGTCAGTAAAACTGAAAGACACCACAAATTCTGTAGAGCAACATGGGAAACAGCTAGCTTCAGTTTCTAGATTGGGTCACTAGTATAAGTGCCTCACTGCAGCCTATCATCACTCTTTTGTACATGTATTTCCAGTGGCTGAGCTACAGTTCTGTGTAGTTCTTGTTCTACAGTTCTTGTTTTTTGGCTCCTTTTGCTACTATTTGTGATATCCATGTCCTTTTCAGACTTCTCATTAGGTTACGTTTCATTTGAGTGGATCGTGCTGGCTCCTTAGCTGACCTGGCCCACCTCAGTCATAGCAGATTTGGGAAGCTTCCTCACGGCAGCCTGGCTGCTTCCTTTCCATGTCCCCATGCTGGGGCCTTGGCTCGTTCAACTTCAGTAAGTGCATACAAGAACTGTGTCGGAGCTAACGTACTCATCCCATTGTGCACCGTGTCTCCTGAACCAGCTGAAATGGGTAATGAGAGAGCACAGATCAGGCCAGGCACGTAACATTTCTGAAAGCACTTTCAGACTCCAATTATCTGTGGTTCAAAGGCTTTCTGATACAGAGGTAGTACCTAACTCCTAAATAGTTTGTATTTAGCAACCCTCAAAGAATTTCTCTCAGCAGAAATTTCTCCAGGCTCCTCTTCAAGTGATGCAAACATCCTATGACAAGGAGTTTGTTAGCTTAACAATGGCAAAGAGCTTTATAGTTCAGCTACATGCTGTATGAAGAATTCCTTTTGTTTGCTTTGAACCTCCATCCCCGCTGCTGACTGCAATTGAGGCCCAAAGGGTTTGTATGGGAGGGGGCAAGGACAGGAGCTCTTCAGCCATCCCCTCTGGGCTGTTCATGATTTTATAGGTTTATGTAATGCCCTCCTGCTGTTGTCATTCCAAGGCAAAGAGTCATGGAGTATTTAGCCGTTCCTTTTATAATGTCTAGTCAATGTGTCTAATCTTTCTTCTTCCTTCTTCTGGACATTACCTATGTCTTCTATATTATTTTCGAGATGAAAAGAACTGGATGCACACAGTAGTTGCTTTTCATGTAAGATCACGTAAATTGTACCTACCGCAATTGACTGTTTTTTCAGATGGCTCCAAAACACAAGGGCTGTGGTGTTTTACCTGTGGACCTACTAAGTATTAAGTTAAAGATAAATTTATGTATTCCCCTGATGAAATATTTAGTAACAATGGAAGGGATTTAGTAGTTAGTATTTAGTATAAATTGAAGTCTTCCCTTTTGCAATGAAAACTGATGTCACAGCATTTTTGACATTATATCAGAGATTTATGGAATTAAATAAGTCTAACCTTAATAAAAGTACAAGCAAATATAGCCTGAATCAATTTTAATTAAGCTATTATTCTAATTAGATGTTAAAATTTAACTGGAGATTGTTAAAGTAGACTCCAGGAATAGTGTACATCTGCATTATCTGTGCTGATACAGTTGCAGGCACAGTGACATGGGAAATTAAAGTCATATAAAAAAACGAAAAGATTCTGTAAACACGAGTTGGCCTTTAATAAATATCATTATTCTTAGTATGAAGTTATACTTTTATGGTGATTAACAAACTAAAGAGTAAATGTTTGTTTGTGAGAAATGCAGTTATTGGCTGGCGTCTTTGGGATAAAAAACTCCCAGAATACTAAAAGAAGGCAACTGACACTCTGCAAGTCAGGCCTGCAGTGAGTGAACCTGGATTGATTTGAATAATATCTTATGATTTTTAAGGTGATCTGTCAAGAAGGCATGATGAGGCTCTGCATACAGTAATCTATGCACTTCCTTCTTGCAGGTTAAATACCCTGGGGGGACTGTTCTACACTCTCTTCTCATGAAGAGGTTACAATTCACTTATAAAGAGCATTTTGAATGACTTCATCAATTTTCCTATTACTCAGATGAATTAAGCTTCTTCACACGTTCTCCCTTCACCTTCACATCATGTAAAGAATGTGATAAAATCCTGACTCCAAAGAAGTCAATAGAGGAATAACCATTGACTTTGTCACAGTTAGATTTCACCTCTTGTTTTTAAACCTTAGGCCTTTCATAATTTAGCTCTGCTCCCCAGGTGCTGCCAGCATTAATGTATACCAGATATCTTTTCTCTGTCAAAAAACACAAAGCCTGTTCACCTTCAATGCTTCTACTGGATGTAAATCACACACACACAACAATGCATGTTATCCAGCCTCAGATCCTTTCCTGAGATTCTCCTCTGCTGTGATGCCTGTAAAGGCATTTAGCACTGCTAGGCAGGAGTCAAGTTGAGACTATTGCCTAGCTGATTGTGTGAAGTATTTTGTTTCACATTCATTTCTTTCCAACCTGTGTACCTAGTTCTCCAAGGGTTTGCATCATCCATCTCTTGCATGTTGTCACAAAAGACAACTTTTTGTTCTTTAGCAGAGCACTGGTCCTTTTTACTGGTTTGCACTTGTCAATGAGAATCCTCAAATATTAAACTTAGCACATTAGATTGAGAGAATAATATATAACTCCATATTAATATTTATAGGAATAACAATAGCAGATACAGCACATTTGAACTTCAGACTCACAAATGGAAATCTGGAAAAAATAGGCAGTGTCTGCGCCCTTGGCTGTCTATTGGCATTGGAGTTGCAAAGATATTGCAAGTTAATTACTACTGTAAGGGTTAAGTAGAATATTGTATACTGGATAAATTCAGTTATGTGAGGTTTTAAGACTTTTCCTATATATTTAAAATTATATTATATCACCTCTCTTCAAAATCAATGCATATTGAATGGTTGCTCAGGATAATTTATCTGTGAGTATTCGGTGGCTTGTAACAAAAAAAAGCAGCTTTGTGCTAAAAGAAAACATTTGTTTTGCTTTTAATACCAGGATTAGGCAGAACCGTAGTATTCCCTGAGCTCCTAACAGATTAATAATGCTGAACCGAATAAAAGCTTTCATCCCTACAGCTGCAGACATTTCTAGTCATGTATGATAATGTACCATGGAGAGAGACCTTTGGAGGGAGAGCTCTTGAGGGAGAGCTCTCAAATTGTGATCTGAGGGTACCGAGACGGGCCACAGTAGCATTCAAAGCAGAAGGATCTCTAGTAGACACTCAATTTCGTCCAATAATTACAAGGTTAGAAAGGGTAGAGGGTGTTGTTTGAGATAAGGGTATATTGTGTGTTTTCATCTAAGTAATATTACACTTGCCACAGTTGAAAGAAATGAAAGGAGAAACTTTCCACAGAAATTGATATGATGCTTCCCGTTGACAATGAAATACAGACTGCTTCAGTAGGTTGTTAAGCAGGCTAACTCAACAAGACCCTGTCTAGTTCACCTCAGATATACCTCAGATCATCAGCAAAATCTATTTTGTCCATCTTAGCAAAGAGGTCCCAAGAACAGTCAAATCACATTTTTGATGTTAAAGCAATAGCCATAAATGGGATGACAGCAGTTTTTATATTGCACTTCAGTCAGAAGAGACCTTCTCTTAGTTAGAGAGAACCACTTTCTTTCCCTATATGCTTATCTCTTTTTTTTTTTTTTCCCCTGGTACAGTGAGAACTCTTCTATTTCAGTGTAATTTGTTCCTTGATTACACAGGTGTTCAGGAAGCACCCTAGTTGGAGTTAAACTGCATCTAGATCCCAGTACTTACTTTTCTATGTAACACTATTGCATGCCCCATCCATAAAAAGTTAAAAGTTTTAGAGACAGGGGCACTTTTTTTTTTTTTTTTATTCACCATGTTCCCTCTTTTTCAGAATTTAGCATATTAGGTTAGTCTTGCTGCTTGAGGGTAAGAAGGTAGTATGAACCTTGGTGGGCTAAATAGTTTTGCTAAGCTTTAGACCTTTTTTCCCCTTTCCCAGACAAAACTGCATGCATTTATAATAATGTAATTTTATTTTTCTGCTGAGCACTAGAGAACAAATTTCTCTTAACTTGTGGCCATTGTAAAGTACTGCTTCAGCTGTGCATTTTAGGAAGCTAAAGTTTGACTTTTTGGGGTTCTCAGAGGAAAACAAGATCAATAACTTGTCACAGCAAGAGATATATTACTGTCTATGGGATGCTGTAATACAGCATTGAAAACGAGGAAAAAATGAAAAACAACAACAATTCTGAGTTTGTCTTTGTGCTGTTGGCCAGGCTGCTATTAAGCTAGTTAAACAACTTTTTTTCTTCAACAATTTAATGCTGAGATTATTAGGTATGAGTATCATTTTGCAACAAGATTTTTATAATCAGGGCTACTTTATAAACAAGAGATGTAAAAATGTTATAGCCTTTGATGTAGCTCTGTGCATTATATAAGCACAAGCAGGTGGTTCCTGGAGAATGATATAACTACAGTAACTGAAAAATGCTCATATAAAGCTTTATTATTATTTTCTTCTTTATTACCTACAACCCTACCCTGCTTTTCCCTTTTTCTATTTGATTCTAAGATGAAAAACCTCTTGTTTTAGGCAAAGATTAATACATAATTTTTGAAAACATTAATAAACATATTTACCTTGTATTTTATTCCCTATTAAGGAACTGAGCAATTAGTTCTTTCTGTTGTATTTGGTAATTTATCTTCAAACTGCAAGACATGTCAAGTTTAATTGTAAATTCTACTGATAGGGATTGAAAGCAATTTTCTTCACCTCTCTAATCTAATAATTTGTATCAGTATGTGATATAAAACTATTAGCTTAATTTCTCTCAGTTACATTAGCAGTTTTATGGAACAGATAAGAGGAAGGTGATGTCAATTTTTTTTGTTTGTTTATTCATTTGTTCGTTTGTTTTTCTCTGAAGTACTTCACCTTTTCTGTTCACAAATACTGAAACAGCACTAATGTATCTACATGGATATAGTCCAGGAATCTTGGTAGTTCTGGATTCAACCTGAATATTTATGGAAAGTTGGGGAAGAAAAATTAATCAGTTCCCCAAGTAAGTGTTAATGATATGGGGAACATTAGCATTAGAGAATCATTTAGGTTGGAAAGGGCCTCTGGAGCTCATCTAATCCCTGCAAGAAGCAGGACGAGTTAGAGCAGCTGCTCAGGTCTGTAGACAGCTGAGTTTTGAATATCTCAAAGGTGAGGAAATCCAAAAGTCTCTATGTGTAACTCTTTATACTACAGTGAAAAAGATTTTTTCTTATATTTGAGTGATTTTTTTCATTTTCCAAGATAGAATCCTAAGATCTCAAATTCCAAGAGAGCACCTGCTTCAATTTTCAGCTGAAAGCAGGGCCTTAGATTAGATTGCTGAGAGCCTTATCAAGTTGAGTTTTGAATAATTTCAGCAAGGGAGATTCCATCACTTCCTTGACAACCTATCCCAATATTCACTTGTTTTCCTGAGGATTTTTTTTTCTTATAGATGGAATATCCCGTGAATCAACTTGTCTCTTACTTGTCCTATTACTGTACACCTTCAAGAAGATCCTGACATATTTTCTACTACTTCCCTACAGGAAGCTGTAGAGGGTAATAAGATACCCTCTAATCTTCCATTCTCCAGAATGAACAAGCTAGATCTCTCAGGCATTCCTCACATGTCACGTCCTCCAAGTCCCAAACTATCTCAGTGGCCTTTCACTAGACTCATTGCACTGTGTCTTTCTTGTACTAAGGAGCCCAGACCTGGGCAAAGTTCCCTAGATGTGGTCTCACAAGTACCAAACAGAGACAAGAATCTGTTTACCCCATTGCAGATACAGTGCGCTATGCAGTTGTCCTCCTTTCCTGCCAAGCATGCAATGGTGATTATATCTATGTCTATGGATATCCATGCAGATATATCTGTATATGCTAAATCTTTCTAAGGTAAAAGACATCTACTGCCCTCCACTTCTCCACACAGACTGTCATCTTATCACAGGAAGCAACCAGATTGATAAAAAATGATTTTCCTTTATTAAATCCATGCTGTCTGCTGCCAGTCACCTTTTGTCTTTCATCTGCCTTAGTACAGTTTCGAAGAAGATTAAAATTAAAATTATGTACTGTTAACCAGTTCTTTAAAACAAACAAAGAAGCAAAATGATTGGTAGTTATAAAGTAGTTTCAGACCTTATATAGGTGACAATACAGAGACACTTGGTGCAGTTCGATGGCAGAAGGTGGGGAGGGGGCAATTTGGCGAGAGATGAATCCCCTTGCGTTCCAGCTGATCCTCAAAGGTTCGAGGAACTGGGGGCGGCTGGACTCATCTCTTAATAGGGATACCAAATGCTGCGGTAACTATAGGCCGAACTCTGGCAGTACCAGGGTCACAAACAGCCAGTTGACTATAGGTCTGATCACCTTCAAAACAAGTAGATGAGTTCACAAATAGCACAATTCATTCAAATGCAACATTTAGAGAACAGGTTTCATATGTCCATACAGGAAATTCTCTACTACAGTGTGGGGTTCTTAGCTGGTACCTAGTATACAAATGCGCAATCATCACTGAACCCAGAAGATGGGAGATGGCTCTCAAGGAGTCTCCTCAGGCAGCATCCTCACCGGAGGGGAGGAAAGGGGTTCAGACGGTCAACTGATCCAGGAGTTAAGATGGAGTCTTCCCTCTCTCCTCTTTCTTCTTTCCTTCTTCCTTCTTTCTCAGTTCCTTCTTCCTGCTATTTTCCCTCCCTAGTTCGCCTTTTATATATTTTCTTTTACATTTATGTGGCGCTTGAGTGACTCTAGTCATACTTACTGTTGTTACTGATCAGTAGAAAAAGTCTCTCAAGTTAATCGAAAATGCAGAGAGCATGCTCAGTGAGGAGTGGTCCTTCCTTAGAAGCAGGATGGGGTTGTGTATTATAATGAGATTAGAAGGAGGAAAAGTTTGAGCAAAGTCCATCAGAAGGGACAGATCTGCCACTGTTGTTGGCCTAGCACCAGACATGTAATCGTACTATGTTGCTTATCAGCTGCATGGTATGACCAGATGGCCACCTCTGCAGGGAGTACAACAGAGTTGGCTGCAGTGTCTTTACTCTGCTCCACCCTCCATTCACTCGTCAGCTGCACAGCACCGTCAGGTTACTACCTCCGCAGGGAAGCCAACAAAGTTTGCTCATGGTGTCTCTGTTCTGCTACACTCTTCGTTTACTCTTACTAGTTTGTGCTAGAAGGGCAGATTGTGTTGCCAAGGAAATCGTGGAGAAGCAGATTCTGTACATACCAACCATCCTGGAAGTGGTAACTATCTGTCCACTTAAGCAAGTCTCTATAATGCCGTAACTTCTCTTAGGCCCTAGTTTTTCTCCAATTTCCCCTTTCTCAAGCAATTCTCTCATAACATTAAATATGTGTCACGAGGTGGCAAATATTTAGTGGAAATAATCAGGATAATACAGAACTGGTTGGAGTAGTATAGTTTTGTGATACAATATACTGCTGCTGACCATTATGTGGTGATACTGCTTCTATTCTACTCAACATCAGTTATTATCAATTTGTATAATATCTTTGATAGTAACCCTGACTCCACCCAAGCCTTTTTTGTGCATAGGCAGTTGTTACCAACACTTGACTAGAAAATAATCTCCTGATAGAATTTCTTAGCGCTTAAGAGGGAACAGAGAAGTGAGCCTACAAAAGCTTGTAGTGAAGTAAATAAAATAAATAAAAGATAAAATAAAATAAATAAAAAGAGAAATGAAAGTAGTTCCTAAAGAGTTACCATTTAGATACTATACTTTAGTAGTTTGATGAATAAAAAAAACAAGAAATTAGCATGCCATAGTTTATCTGGGTATGAGACTAAATGTAGAATGAACACTTTAGCTCAGTATACAGCCTTGTATACTGGAAGAAAATAGCCACAAAGATAGGAAAAAAAAAAATGGGGTTGGAAACTATTCAGCATAAAATAATAATGTAGTTGAAAACCATTCTACATGTTACTATCAGTAATGCTAAGCAAACTTTGAGCATTACAACACATGACAAAGAGACTGCTTATTCTGAACAGCAGGCTGATTGTTTAAGCTGCATGTACTTATTTAGAAAACAGACAAAAATTACATTAAAAAAGAACTTTTTATGCAGAAATGCTAAAGGAAGGTTAATTCCTCTTCTGTACACTAGGAATAGCAAGTAAAGACCCAGGCAAAAGACAGTAGTAGCAGGAACCAAGAAGCAATATGATAGATACTAGACCTGAAGACATTAGAAGGAATAATTCCCTCGATGCAGACAGGCTCCATAGTGGTAAAATTGTAGTCAACGTACATAGGATCCTTTAGTCTCAAAGCAAGAGGAGACAGCTATTGCATACGGCCTCAGTTAATTAAGAGAGAGTAGAAAAGGAGTTAAAGTCAAAGAGCAGACGGTCTCTTTGGCCAAGTTTTGATTTTCTTGCTTGCCTTTCCAAATAAAGTACTTGGGAAATTTGATCTGATCTATCATTTATCATATCTGAAGGGCAAGTCAGCAAACAATTAAATTGACCTGATGCAGTGTGCGGTTTCATTGAATGCAGTCTCATGTGCAGAGTCATTAGATCAAACTGTCAAAATTACTAGGATCTGTGGCTAAGCAATCCAGTAGTGTGAAGAGAAAAACATAAAAGCTTTTTTTTTTCTTCATTATTGCTTATTATTGATGTACATATGACTTTATTTTGCCAGGGTTTGCATTCAAGAGAGCAGATTCTGCTAATTTTCCTGCTTCAAATCTTGTTATTTTGTGTCTGTTAGTATGCCATAATTCCATGAAACAAGGTCATTGTGAATACAGTGATTTCACAAAACTTTTATTGGTTCTGCTTGTTGCAGAATATATGCAACGTTGACCACTACTTGGAATGCATAGAGCGGAAGACTGAAAGGGCATTGCGTATCTGTTGAAGTATGTGCTGGTAGACCCAAGGAAGGAAAAAAGAACCATGTTCTCAGCAAGTTGAGAAAACACAGCAAGACTGTTACTCCAGAGAGATTAGGATGATGTATTCCATATGTTTAGGAAACAGGGATGGATAAAGGCACAGGTTAGATTTACCAGGAAAGAAAGAAATCAAATACAGTGGAGGTTTGTCTTGCTGTTATTTTTAATCAGAGGTGAAAGTGAGGAATTAAGTTCAGATGTACTTTAATTGAGTTTTAAGAAGTTCTGTTAGCTGGAATCTGAACCCCTTACAATAATTCACTCCAAAGCATGATTAATATTTGCCGTGCATTACATTATCTTCTTTATCTTCTCATATGAAAAAGGTCTGTAGACAATTCTTTTAATTTATGGGTGATGGGACACCGGTGGTGTTCTTGCTGATGTTATTAACAAAGATGATGCGAAAGGAGCATGATAAATACAAAGGGAGGATTTTTAGCTATGTCTTACCTCCTGCACTTCATTCTGGTGCAGAGTTGGTAAAAATAAACTGATGCTCAAGTAAATTAGCTTATTTTTTCCATGAACAGTTCCATCATGGCAGAGAATTGAAATTACTGTGGCTTTTCATTGCCTTTGAGATTTCCAGAGTCCGAATCGAATGAAACTGAATTTCTAGCAGAAATATGGACTATGTATTTGTAAGATCAAGTTAAAATTTGTCATTTAAATTTGTAAGCAAAGTTCTGAGAAATCCATGCTTCTAACATAGTTACATTTATTTTAGACTGTATGCTATAATGATGGCTCACTCTCAACTGTTATCCTTATTTGTTAATGTAGCTGCAAATAGTATAGATCTGGAATGAAATAATCCTGCATGCAGTTTCCCATTCTGTAGCAGTGTAAAAACATTGCTGGGTGTCTCCTTAGCACTATTACATAAAAATGGGGACATGTATAAGAAATATATAAATGTTGTCATTGTAACATACTGTTGCACATTGATGCCTCTAAAAATGTCTACCTCTTCTAGTATCTAATAAAGAACAAATGACTAAATGTATCTAACAAACTCATATATTTAATTCTACACTTGCAGCTTTGCCTGAGAAAAATCTGAATGACTGACTGAAGCTAATATTATTTGTTATAAGAGCTGTGTCAGGTGGACAGAAGAATTTAACAATAGTTTATGCTTTTTCAACAAAATAAAAGGAACATGAGCAAGCTAGACTCTATGATGGTATCTAACACTCAGATAAAGCATTCTTTTCAGGCTCAAGTGAATGGGATATTGTTTTTTTTCGTACAAATTGTTCTACCATTCCATCCTATCACTATGTCGTTCTTGTTGCTCTAATTCAGATTGAATACAGCTAATCCACAATGGAATTTCTCAGTGCAGAAATGTTACAGGATAGAGGCTCTTAGGCTTAAGTTGCTGGTATTGATTCAGAGATATTTTATTTCCTGTATAAATAAAATGTTATTGACTTTGCAAAATTGGAGAACTGGCAATATAAAATGCATGCTGTGGAGATGAAAGAATATCATTCCTTGTTAAAGATGAGCTATAAAAAGGCAATGCATTTTCCTTGGTAGGAAAAAAATTAAAATAAAATAATACAGAGTTTTTTTTTAAGTATAATCATAGAATAGCTGAGGTTGAAAAGGACTGTTGGTTGGAGACTGTAGTCATAACCCCACCTCTACACACTACATAGAGACAGTGTCTCTATATTTTTCCTGGCTCACTTGTACCTATTTCTACCTCTGTATCCTTCTCTCTCATGTTCTAGTTTTGTCAGAAGCGACCTGTTCACCCACACAAGCCTCCTGCCACTGTTGCTTGATTTCCTGCTCATTAGGATGGACCTTTTGTGAGCTTGGAGGAGATGATCCTTGAAAATCTACTAGCTCTCCCTTTTCCATTCAGGGAAAGAGTATCCTACAGGATTCTTCCAAGTATGTTCCTAAATAGGCCAAAGCATCCTTTTTGAAGTCTAGGGCTGTGATCCTGCTCTGTTCTTTCCTCTCGGGATCCTGATTCTACAGTCTCATGGTCACTGCAGCCCTCTACCTTCACATTTTGCAGAAGCTATTTCTTGTTTGAAAGTCCTTCAAGTGTCATGAAGTTATCAATATGCTCCAGAAACTTCCTGAGAAATTTTGTGCTTTGCTGTTCAGTCCCTCCAGCAGATATGGGGGTGGTTACATTTCCCCATGAGGACCAGAGCCTACAAATATGGATCTTCTTTCAGTTGTCTGAAGAAGGCTTCATCTACTAATTCTTCCTCAATAAGTGGTGTGTAGCAAACACTCACGACAGTGTCATCCACATTACAAATTAATTTTATATTGTATGTTGTACATTAACTTTACTCACCAAATCCTATTTACTTCAAGTTGATTGCCAGGCAAGTCCTTCCAAACAGATACTTCATACCAGTAAAACTGCATACTATCACTTCGCAGCATTTGACATCATAAGATATTCTGATGCCATCATTAACACATCGTTAATAGTCCTGTTGCTGGACTCTTTATTTCTTTGTGAGAAAATAAAATAAAAAATAAAAATCTAGAGGTAATTACTGAAGCACTCTGGTGTTGATTGTAATTGCATGTTCTGTTCAGCAAAATTTTATTTAGGCTAATTTTCCAGAGCCTTATTTTTTATAATTGACACTCCTCTCTCACAGGCAGGATCTAATTAGATTCCATGTCACTCAATAAAATTGGAAACTTCATTCAAATGTAAATCACAGCAGTTTGGAAATGTACAACCTGAATGAGCAGATGTGCTGAATAGGATTTTTAATTTTTTAACTCAAGCAAAGTATATGATATGAAACAATGTCATCTACATGAAATAATTCCACTGTGCTTTATAGCTGACTTAACATAAATGAACATCTTGCATTTTTTTTACTTCTGCATGCTTCAGAACAGGAACTTTTATTTTCTACTGTTCAAGTGGTTCTGCAAAGGAAAAAAAAAATGTGTGCAGTGTGTTGCTTTCTGTTGCATTGCAAATTTATATGACTGTAACTTGTGAAATGAGTAGGAGCAAATTACTGTTTACAAGCTAGAACATATATTAGAATTTATACCAAGCATCCAAATTGATTGGGAGAACTTCAGGACAGACTTAGCTTCCATCTGTCACACACACCCGAACCAGATTGCCTGCAAAGAATTTAGCAGGAGGCTTCCTGTGATCTTGCTGTGTACTGGGTGAAGTACTGTCTCCTTTACTTATGACAGTTACAACATGAATAGAACTGTATTACTGCATAGAAGATAACTAACCTGGCATAATTTAAATAATTTAAATTACATGAAAATGCTCCTATATTGCAATACTGAGGGCTGATGATGGGCAAAAACACAGCTACAGAGCAAACAACTTCAAGAAAACTGGAGATGAATGGGAAATACTAGCTTCATCTCTATTTGCCTATTTAATGTTATAGGTGTGACATGGTTGTACTGTAACATTTGGACTCCTCACTATCCACCTCCCCCCCCCAAAAAAATGTACTGCATCGTCTATCATCAGGTTTCCATCCTTTCCACCATATTCCTAGTTATTATGAATAAATATATTTACTTTATGGTCTACATGCAAATTCAGGATAATTAGTATAAGTCCAAATAAATTGCTTAAATAAAGCATCAAACAGTGCTTAGCAAAACAGATAATCAGATACATACTGAACCCTGAAGAAAGACATTTCCTCGAATTATCATTTTCTTTTAATTTTGTGACATTTCACATTGCTTATCAGTTGGGATCCCTTTGGAATCTTTACTAGTATCACCATTAATGTGTGAGGGGAGAAAAAAAAAACTCCAAGAAAAACGCAAACCTAACTTTAACGAGTGGAAAAATTTGACTTACTGAAACTGCAAAAGTTTTTTTTTTCTTTTACTATTGACTATCTTGAAACAAGGATTTCAGCAGAAAATTCAATCCCGCACTTTCAGTTTGGGTTGTTTTTACATTAATTAAATGAAAAAGCAAAGAAAAATAGTGGGAAAAATATTAAGACTGAGACTCTTTTTCAAAGCTGCCTGAGGGATTTGGACACAATTCTTAGATTTAGTGAGAGCTGGACATTCAAGTCTCTCGGAACTTTTGGATACCTTAGCCCAAGCTCCCTGAGAATGAAAAACAAAACAAATGAACAAACAGAATACCCCAGTTCTTTAGGTTTTGCATCTTCACTTTTCATTGTCTCCTGTTCCCTCGTTCTTTTAAGCAGATACACGTTTAATCTTTTTTTGGTCATTCTGAGGCTGATTTGTTTTGTGGTTCCAGTTCCTATTCTACTCCTATCAATGTCAAAATTACATATGTTCATGAATTAATGAGAATGTAACAACATCTGTTATGAATAGATATGCTAGAAAATGTACCCCAAAACACTTCGGCCATTCTCTCCAAACCTAGAAGCAACAATGTCCTTCATGGTTCTTATTGGAAAGTTTATTATATAAAGCTAATGGTAAATCACATGATTGATAATATCTTCAGGGTTAGCAAAGCCTGAACATAAAGGAATTTGTGTGAAATGAAATGTGAAGAACAACATTCAGGTTGGTGTGCCTGTTATTTTTGAGAACATTACTACATTTTATTAGAATATTTTATGAGGTGCTGCCAGTTTGCTCCTTGCCTTTATCCATTAAAAGAGATTTTAGCATTAACTTTATTCAAGTAAATCATTATTCTCTTCATGCCATATCTTCTCTTCATGAGAGCTTAATAACTAGAGGAACGCAAAGTCCGCAGGACCTTCCTCTCCTTCTATTCTATCCTTTCACTTTTCAAAAATTCCTGAGAAAAGGGTGCTCCAAAAATACAATTGCTCTCTTGACATGTGGTAGAGCTTTGGCAGAAAACAGAAAAGGATTGAAGGACAGACATGTATCCTGTTTGTTTTTCATGTGTTGATTTTTCATTTTCATATTTTCATGAGTATCTTTTCCACATATTACTTTCTCTTAAAAAAGGATAGTATCAAAAAGGATAGAAAAGACCATATCTGTAACAGTGTGTAACAGTTTTTAGAGCTAGTATATGGTTGGTGTAAGTGACCATACTAATTTGATGTAATTTCCAACACTAGGTTGCAAATGCTCAAGTCAAGGCTTCTGCACTGATAAATTCTTTAAAGGTCTTTCTGTATGATAGCAGATTGTGCTAGTTTTAGTGCTATGCCCATACTTTCAAGAGCTGAATTAGTGGAAAATGTTAACAAAACAAAGATTCCAGATTTACCTACACTGATAAGCAAAAAGCAGCCCAAGCACAGCTAGCGGATCAAGAAGTGGCATAAGGTACAGCTAGCTAGTAATACAAGGAATGGTGTAAGGAAAGGGAAGTCAGTATAAAGAAAGCAGCAGCTCACAGGAACATTCACACTACCACATCAGGGTGACTTATATTGGGTCTTTCTACCCAGCTAGGTTGGTACTCTTATGTGTTAAAGTTACAGCCGGAGAAGAAAAGTAACCAGCTGAACCAACTGGTGTCTCAATACTAGGAAAGGAGCAAATTTTAGGAAGCAAGAAATATTACCCTGCTTATCTACATATGGAGTTTCTTCTGCTTTTTTAAAAAATACTGCTTGTTAAGCCAACTGATCCATGCGATTGAAGAAAATTTTCTCACTCAGTGTCATAAAATTCTTGTTTACTCTTCCCATGCATCTCCACATGTGTATAAACTAGTGTCTTTTTTTCCTTTTTTTTTCCTCCAGAAAATGATACATCTAAGGTAGCTGAAAAAAAATATAGAGATTTATCTATCTGCAAAATCTTTTTTGTCTGCTTGTTTCTTTGTTTGAAAATGTGAATTTGTCAAAAACAAATTTTAAACATTTTCTGTTTCAGATCTATCAAAATTAAGTTCCAAGCAAAAGAAAGACATGCAAACTAGATATATAGCTCAATCTAATTTCTGCTTTGGAACAAACACTACACAGCTGGGTCTTCTGCACGCATTTTTAATGTTTTCATTCCTAGATCAAATTTCTCTGACACAAAATACTAGCCTAAATTTGGTACTGGGCATCCTAAGTGACTGTTCAGACTTGAAGCTTATTGATTATCCTACAAAACTTTCTTGCCAATTGTGTTTATTTAAAGCTTTAAAGGCTTGTTTTCATTCAAATGGAAAACAAGGTATGTCTGAAACCATGAGATTTTACTTAGTGAAAATTTCTTACATAATGACTACCTTCTTAATATTGCAAAATACGTTGTATAAAAAGAGGTATTCTACATGTCTGTTTCTCAAAAAGCAGACTTCTGTCTTATGTAAAGGAATGTTATCAATCCTTTTCTAAAATCCTAAAAATAGGTGATAGATCTCATCTCATTAACCATTACATGGACTCCTGCCATCTTGGATATTTCCTCCTAAATCCAAGTGTCCAATTTGAAAACCTCTTGATAATTTTGATATTCCAGTTATTAAATGGTTTGTGTACATCTTATCTTGAGATTTGTAAAGGTAGAACAGTCCTTCCTTTGAAAGTGACTTAGATTTTTAAGGTTTTTTTAAAAGTAAGTCAGGCATATTAAAGTGGAAATACTTTTTTTCCTGCAAAGCAGAAGTGCTCAGAATCTGCTAAAACAGATATATAACTGCTATTAAGACCTAATGGAGCTTAAGGAATATGTATGAAGATAAGGTAAATAAAATGTTCAGTGATATTCCTACTGCAAAAATAAGACAACTGTGACAAAAGCTATAGTCTAGCTGCATTGCCATCCTGAAAATTCATCATCTACCAAAACTGGCAGATTTAGTCAAGCCCATAAAGTCACTTTGCATTTAAAATTGCCAGCTTTGCTGATAGTGTCTTCATCTTAATGAAACTATAGTATAATTAAATGTCAGTACTCTCATCTGTTTGCAGATTGCGTTGGTATATATCCTTCTTGGTTTTGGTTGTAATATACATTAATTTTCCAGAAGCACCTTGTGACTGAACTTCTATCCTTGAACTGAGAGAAAAGCAGTCATTACCATTTGTTTTTCTTTAGCCTACATGTTTTCAGTAATTTGGAGAATCAAGTGCTTGTTGTTTGACATCTTTCTTCCATACATGCCTACAGGATTCAAATATCTTTTTCTGAAGATAGTCAACAAACATAAACAAGATTTAAAGAAAATAGAACTCATAGAATAGGATTACCCAAGTACTTGTATGTTCTACTGGAATCTTACATCTTGAAAATGTCTGAATTTATGGTGCCCAATTGCACCAAAATATCTTTGTGTATTCTCCATTTGGCTCCAGTGTATAATTCTAACTGTTAAAAAGGAGCCAAATTCTACAAACCCACTTGCTTTAACTATATCTTTCTTCCTATCTGGATTAAGAGGGTGACAGAGTGACAGAACAGGCTATGGAGAAAAAGAAACAGTCAGGAAACACTTTGAACAGGAGAAGAGTCTTGCTCCTGCTGAGTTTTACTCCCTTGAAGCTTAAGCACTCTATTCATCAGTAATGCGCGGGGTCTTTGTAAAGATCCACAGCTCACCTCCTGCAGAGCCCAAGTTTGAGCAAAGAGCTTCAAGTTTTTCTGCATTACTTTTGTACAACTCAGATCAGAGAACATGACTTTGACCTAGTACTGACTCTAAAGATGCTATGTTCAGGAGGCTGCCTATACAGGTGATCTTGTCTCTGTTCAAACCTTGCAAAGAGAGAGTAATTTCATTAACACACATCTTTTCATTAGAAATCACATTATAGTGAGCTACTAATAGGCATTTCTGGTTGTACTTTATTTACCACAAACTTGAACATACCAGAACATTGTCAAATATAATGGACACATCTCTATACTCTTCTACATAAGCTGCTTGTACCTGAGAAGAAAAAATAAAATAAAATTATTTTTACTTTGCAGTCCCTGATTGTTTCTCCTGTCTCTGTTCAGTAATAAAATTTCTGTGACAAATTTAATTAGGTTTTATTTTTAAACAAGGTCTAATTATGCTTGCACAAGCCAAAATTCAGCTGACATGCAAAAAATGGCAGTAAGTCTATCATTTTATCCCATAAATATGGGAGGTGGCCCAAGAGCCCATTGAGCTCTCCTTGCAAGACAGTGGGCTGCACGGCAGGATCTCCGCTTGAGCAGCACCATGTCTCAAGGCTACTCCTCAAGGTTGAGAGATCCCTTAGCAGTGACAGATCCGTCGTAAGTGAACGCATGCAAAAAATTTCTAAAACTTTGTAAGCTTTACTAAATTGTAACCAGTTTTGATTGTGCACCTAACCCTTAGGAATAAACTGTTGACCATGTCTGAGACTACGATTGGGTCCAACCGCACCCAGTATCCTTTGAGAAAGAGTATGGAAAGCAAGAGGGTCCAATCTGAACCTCATGACTCAACTGATGGGTCATAATTTTGCATAAACCTTCATAATTTTGAATAACCTGTCCTCCATGCAGTAAATAACAGTGACCTTGCTATTGAATCTTGTTAAAAACACTGTCCCTATCAATAAAACATAGTATTATTTCTCTCACACAAGTGAAATGCATTTCATCATTCACCCCTGCCCTCGACTCGTTCCTTGAAAACATGGCAGAGCAACAAATGTGCGCCAGAAGGATAATTAGATATATGACTTTTTTATCTAAGCAGCCCCTCTGTACTCCTTGGTGATTCCAAACAAAAGCAATCAGCCTATTCTAAAAGTAAAGATGGTATTAAGAAATGTAATGCACATATAATGACAGTGATCGAGCCTGAAGATAATAAACTGAAAAGTAGCTTGGTCATCTGCAGCATACATGGTTGATTTTCACAAATCTGTCTGTTTGCACATCAGAACACATTCAGTTAGATCAAAGAAGGGAAGCCAATTACATTTTAGTATGAATCACAAAAAATATTTGTGACTTCTAGCAGAAAACATCTGATTTAATATAGAAGCATTTCAAAATTAAATTTCTGCTTTCACATATGCTAATGATAGAAGCTAATAGGAAAATTCAGAGTCTTAATGTGTCTCCTTCAACTGGCTTTCTTATTGCTCTTCCTTATGCTCATTTGGACTTATCCCATTATTGAAATTAAGTTATTCTATGGCATGACTATATTAATTTGCCAATATTTTAGATTTCACAAACAAAATAATACAGCTGGGAGGGCAGTCAGAGGGAATAATTACTCCTGCCAATTTAAAAGGGAACCAGATTCAGATAGATGCTTCTTGTCAGTATAAGTAACATGACGAATCACACTCTCATTCAAAACAAAGAGAATTGGCACTGTGACAGAAGTAGCTTATTTGAGAAATAAGGTGGGAAGATACACTTTGAGACAACTATTGTTCTTCATAGGGACTTTTTAAGCAAAACATCAAGTAAAACTAGAAAACATAAGTAGACATTTAAGTACAGTTTCTTATACCTAAGTGGAGGAAACTTCTGTCTAAGTTCTTTTATGAAGAGAGAATTAGAGCTAAATGTCTTTTAGGATGGACAGGAGAGGCAAAATTGGGAATAGTTATTTCTGCCTTCAGAACTGAGACATCTCTGAAGAGTGAAAGTATCAGAGAAAAAGGTAGCAGAAGAAATTTGACATAATTGCAGGAGTCCAAAGTCACCAGATATGCAGCAAAATTCTTGCTTTTCTAGTGACTTGTGTTAGCTGTGGATAGGTAAGCTTTTGTAGATTTCCAGATTGATGCTACATTACAATTTGACTTTTTTTGCTTCGCTTTTAATAAATGTTCTTTTATTTTCCTGAGTACATTAAATCTTTCATGTCAAATGATTTTGACACAGTGGTTTCTTTGCAGGTATGTTCCCAAAGGGAAAACAATTTCTAAATGCTGAGAGGCAACCAGAGAAAAAAAAATGATGCCTGTTCTGTAATACTTAATTTAAATGAGAAGAAACTATGCAAACCCTTAGTAGGTTCTGTAGGCGTACTAGAACATGCAGTTGAGCTTGAGCTTAAAGGCATTTATTTTATTCTAAGTCAATATCTCTAGCAAAGCATTTTCACACTAGACAGGTTTGTAGTCTCACGCACCTCTAGAAATTTTCTTTCTTTTTTTTTTTTAATTGATTTAATTTCCCTTTCCCCCTTCAATTTGATTAACTCATCTCAGGTATTACTGGGGTTTTTTGGAGCTCTTAATTGTAATAGCCTCTTCTAATTGCTGCCACACATAATAATTGGGAACACGGCTCTCAGTGGATGTAGGAATTATCTAGTTCACAAAGGAGATGGGATAAGTTGAAATATATTTTAGCATGTATTTTCTCTCATGTTTCTACTAATCTCTGAATTAGTATGCAAACTGAATATTTTAATGATAATCAGGAGTTAGAATGAAAATTGGATTTACATTTAATCCCTACATAAAGAGGGAATAAGTTAAAAAAATACTACATTCACTTTATCTGCCTGTTTAATGACCTGTGTTTTCAGATCTAAATACAGCCAAGATGTGTTGCAGATTAGACTTGAACAGTGAGTGAGGCAACATGCCCAAACAACATACATACCCTATTCAGGCTATTTTGCTTTGACAGTTCTTTAATGAACAGTATAAATGCTTAGTTCTGAGAAAGAGAAGGTTATTACTCAGATAAAGATTGCTATAATCTGATTTTCACTGTACAGAAGATATCACTACCTTATTAGTAATGCCAGCACTGGACAGTCATGAAAAGTTAGTGAACTGAAGGTAACCAGAGGTCCTTCATTTCTTAGCAATGGCACAGTCTTGTATAAATTTATAGCATTTTCAGTGTTTTTTATCTTCTGAAATATTGATTTCCCTTTTTTAATTAGTATACATTTGTAACAGTATTATATTGGAAAGTTGCATGAATTTACAAGGAGCCAGGTGGCAAAAGTTTAATGAAGTCTGGTGAAGATTGATTACTGGACATATTTCACTCACAGTATAGTTACCTTGTTTGTACTAACATGTTTTCTGGAATTCTCAAATCAAACTGCTTCTCATTATACTAGCTGTACTATAAACCTATAAAATTTACCATCCTTTACTTGAAGCATTTGCTATGTAAAGAGACAAAACTAAGATATAATAAAAGGAGTGGGTATTTTATTCCAGATCCCATAGGAAGGTGAGACACAGGCATCCGGATACTCAAGAGATTGTGAACAGAATCTAGGGAAGAGCTGAGGAATAAATCCAGATGGGCTGCACATTCATCTAGGCTCACAGCTACTGAAATTGATCAGAAGTTTCTCAGTGAATTGGTTTTGGAGGGCTGCTCTTTTTTTGTGTTTATGTGAAAAATATCTGTTCATTAAAGCTGAAATCTTTCATCATTGACCAAGGTGAACTTTCAGTGTTCAGGATGCAAACTTCTAGCAGAAGTCTGGCAACTACCACTATGGAATCCTGTGGTAATCTGCCTCCCTTTTTGTCAGTTACCTTCATGTCTTCTGGACTTTTTGAGCTCTGCCTCAGACTGGAGTCTCCACAGAACATTTGGTTGTAAAAACCTTGCCAAAAGTGATTCCGTTGTCCTTTTAGAAAACTGGAAATTTTGCAGGTCTGTAACACAAGTGTGCGGTTGTAGACCTAACAAGGAATCCTATGAACTATAACTAGTCTGGATGCTACAAACCTGAGAAGATGATTTCCCAGCAACATGGCAATATTTACTGGAGGCTAAACAGGAGGCTAAATATTTAACATTGAGGCTAAGCTTTTGATTAAATTCACTGCTCACATACATGCTTTGCTATATTTTTCTAGACACTGAGAAGACCACATTGGAAGTATTTTGAAGTGGAAAACTTCAGCTGCCAACTATACTTTTAGTTATGCTCATGGGCTTACTTATCTTATGAGGTGGCTACCTCAGAACATTCTATCTGCTTTGGAAGGTAAACCTCATAACCAAGTTCAGGATGGCAAAGAGATCTTCTCTCATAAAAAGTTCCTCAAAAGGCATATCATAAAGATAGGCAGAATCTGAACAAAGACTGGACTAAACCTAAGGGAGAAAATGGCTGATACAAGTATCTTGGCACTCTTTGAGGCAATAGAGTTCATTCAAGCCCCCACATGCCAGTGAAATGAAGATGAGTGTATGATTCTCCGTGTATTTTACTACTAGGCTTACTTGTTTTGGTCTCCAGAATTTTAGCTAACATGATAATCATTACAGAAGCAGTTAGATATTTCATCTTATGTTTTTTTATTGAAGGGAATCATTCGTATACAGGAAGTATAGAGCATTAGCAGTGTTGTATGATTTTTAAAAGTAGTTTTCTTTAAACTGTAGACATACCAGTTAAACTATTTAGGTCAAGATCTAGAAACAGACCGTACACAAGAAAAACATATTTTCAACAGCTCAGCTTGCTTGTTTAGTACAAGCTTAATTTCTTTACATCCACAGTTTTAAATATAAATATGTCTGTAATACCTTTCGCATTCACAAACTGTCTCCAAATGGACTGTAGGGTTTTGTTACTTATTTATTTATTTTTTATATTTTACTTATTTTACCAAACAGGTTTCTTTTAGAAAATATTTAATAATTTATTTAAGCAGCTAGAATGTAGCTGTGGCTTATTTGCATTTTTTTCTATGTGAATGTCTTTTACAATGTGCTTATTATGAGGTTTCTTGCTGTTTTCTCTGAGCATAGAGGAATATTTAGTATGTCTAATAGCATAACATTTTTGTGAGTTATGGAAACAGTTATATCTTCTGTTTTCCTTTGTTCAGTAGTACAAGTGAAGAATTGAGACCCCGATTAACATAACTAGATCTATAGAACTATCTAAACATGTCTGTTGTTCATAGCAGTTAGGCACACATCATAAGTTATACATACAAGCTCACTATGTATGTAAAATTAACATTAAAATTTACAGTCATGAATCAGATTGCCTGCATTATTTATGCAGTGCTCAGGCAAGTATCTCAGAACGGAAATCACAACAACCATTTATCCGGACATAAAGACACAAGCACTCTGGTTAGCATAAACTAGCCTAGAAATAAAATGCATAGGACTTGTGCGGCATCTTGCCCTTAAGCATCACTTCTGGTTTCAGGGAAGCACCCAAGATGGCTTGGGGTGGGTAACTAGAGCTATCTCTTGGAGCAAAGTAATTCGGTTGTCCCTTTCAATAATAAAGGAGTAGAGAGGAAAAAAAAAAAAAAAAAAAGGGAGGGAGCAGGAAGGCTTGCATTTCTGTAGAAGAAGGGTAGAGATGTCCCTTGCTTCTGAGGAAGAGATTTGTGCTCTGGCCCCTGAAAAGCCATGTATATTTCTGTATTTTAGCCAATGACTTTATAAATCAAAAATATGGATACAATCTTGTCATCACAAAAGTCTCATTCTTCCTTTTGTGACAGAGTAAAATAATCACTAGACTAACAGTAAAAATTCTACATTTCTCTTTTCTGCTATTGCTTGCAAGACTTTTCCGGTCTTCACCATACAACAGACAGGCAGGGAAAACTTTCAACCCTCTCACTAGATTACTGCCAAATTTTTAGAGTCTTACAGAAAATAGAGAAAGAAGATCAGGTTCTCCTTCAGCTGAAGTAGAACTAAAGCCTAAATATCATCTTCTTAAATGATATCTCATCATTTGGAGGCTTAATCTAGAATGAAAGTACATGTAGCTTGTATGGTCTTATGAAGCCAACTGCAGCTGCTGTGAATTGGACAGTCCATTTGCTATTGACTGCCCCACGGAAATGTACAGAAATGCTGCTCTACAATTTTGAATGGAGGAGAGTCTTGCCATTTTTTTTTAAATAGGTGATGTTATTAGCCTTTCTAATTTCTTAAAGAAGTCAAGTCTTACCTAACAAAATCATTGCCTGCTAAAGACTGAATAAGAATTTTAATGATGGGAAATATTTCTCTTAGAAACTTCGTTTTATGAGAAGAATCACAGAGCCCTTCTCCTTGTCTGGATGCACTAATTCAGATGAAATGTAAAAGGTTAAGATCTATGACTTTTTTTGTTTTTCTCTTCGTTGCCTGGATAGTTTGAATATGAAGTAAAATAACTGCCTAAAGATCTCTTTGGATATTTGATTTTTCTCTGTTTTGGAAGAACAAAGTAAGGATTAATACAAAAGAAAAAATATCATAACAACAGTAAGCTTCCTATGGTCCTTTCTTTGTAATAACAAGGAAGGCAACCATGCTTTCACAGTTTCATTAAGTACATGTCCAGTAAATTCTCCTTGCTTTATTAGAGAAAACTGCTCTAAAATGAATTCATGTTCTACAATAGTTCTTAACAAAAGAATGACTTATTTCAGAAAAGCAACCCTCTAACAAAGGGAAAGACACTTTTTACCCTAGCTGATGACTAAATGCTAACAGAAAAATACAACCAGGGCAAGAAAAAGGGAAAAACAGAGAAACTTACAGTGCTCCAGCTTTAAAGAGAAAGGAAGAGCAGATTAATGAAGGAGGACTGCATTAAACAAAAATCTCAGGTCGAGAAAGATTTAGGAGTGGGAGGGTACCTCAATTTTAAGACCACTTTGACCTGCTTTGCAGGTTATAAAAATGGAAGGAGTTTTAAGTCACAGAATTTCCCACCGCAAAAGACATGGGAAGAAGAAGGGAAGGTAAAGAACTATTTTGTGAGAGGAGCAAGATGTGGAAATCACCAAATGTGTATCAGAAATGAAAGGATCTTAATCATAGCTTTCTAGAAAACAGACTCCAAATTACTCTATTGGAATCTTGAGTTTAAAAGTGCATCATAAAGTTATTATGAAATTATGTCAGATGAGTACTTAATTATCCTAGAAAAGAGCTAGAAATTTTTCAAGTAAGAATGGCTGTATGAATTGAGAATGTGTCAAAGTTTATTCTGTTGTGATGACACATGTTTTCTTGATGAATCTCCAGGAGTTGACTGAGAATATTAAGAATTAAACAAAAAATATTCAGTTAAAACAAGATGTGAGATCTTTTGCTTGAACGTAATGTTTAAGCAAACTGATATAGAAGAAAAATTTGAAGTCCTCAAATGTAGCTACTAAAACCATATACAGACATGATATGGTTATTCACTCTATCACTGCCTATAGCAGGCAGCATATAGAAACAGAACAGTCCTACAAGGAAATACATGTCCTCTTTAGATAAAAGAGTTTATAATATATGATAGAAAAGATGAAGCAGGCTATTTGTTTGTAGTGCAATTGACTTCCAGTTGTTCATTTTTGTGTATCAGGAAAAGCACTTCCTGGCCTATCTGTCAGTTTGGTATAAATAAATAATATTTTCATCTGAATTTCATTCAGACACCTACAGTAATAAAACTCAAGAATGCACTCATGCTAAAAGTGAACTTTTTTCCTCCTTTCTGAGGAATGGCCATGCAGAAATCATGTTTTGTATTTCTGACTTTTCATTAGCTGCGTATTCCTGCAGATTGACTGAAAAGCTCTTCAGAGCTTTCAGTCAATCCATAGTCATCCATAGTCAGAGTTGAGTTTTTTCCTCTTTTACTTCAACATTTCTCCAAAAAAAAAAAAAAGTAAATTGCCTGTAGAAGAGTATGCAGCTGCAGAGATAGCTGTTTTCATTTTATTTTACTTTCTCCACCCTAGTTCTGTGTCCTATTTCTGATCTACTTGAAAGTGGATATTTAAGTAAACCCCTATCAAGGTTATTTGACATTACCATCACTGTAAATAACCTGTTAACCTATTTATCAGTGCACCTAGTGGTTCTTCTGCCTCACCGTTGCCTGAACTGAAGATCTGTAAATAGACACACACACACACACACACAAGAAAATGACTGTTATTTTCTGAGCAGATCTTCCATTAATTCCAGGGAAAGGGAAATGTCTCCTACACTACTCCATAACCTACATGTTTCAACAGCACATGCCTAAACCAGAAGCCTGACTACCTATGGTCTTTTTAAGACATGGAGCTTCCCTTTCTTCAACAGATACTCACAATATTTAATTTTCCTAACTTGCATCCATTGTGCTGGTCACCCTTGTCAGTCTTCGAAACGAAAATGCATCTGTCAAACACCTATCTGAGAATAACGAACATGAGTTAATTTATTCATGCCATTCTTTCTGTAAACCAGCACTCCTGCTACCATGTCGCAGTCTGATCACTGAATAACAGTGCACTGAATAACATGCAGCTTAGGCAACCTCACTTTTCACCTCTGAATTCAGTGTCTGTGGGTAATCAGCCTTTAAGGTATAGAATTTGCCAGTAGCAGATGAAGAACTAGAGGCATTTGAGTTTAAGTGTTCAAGTGCTCATGGTAATTTTGAGAAGATTCTTCTTATGAACTTTGCGTCCATTGTATGTTCTTTTTGTGCTTCTCAGTTTTGCCTAAAAGGGTTTCTAATGCTTTTGATTGAGATTTTGAGTAATAAGCTATTCCTGAAATATATTAATCTTACATACATATGTATGACCTTAAATTTCCCATTCATTTTATATAATAGTCCTTAAGATTTCAGAGTTTTATTTCATAATGGGAATTTCAGGGTTCAGCAACAGAAAAAAATATCTGCATGTTTCAGCTTTTGAAGGTCAGTAGCTGTGATTTAATCATTTTTATTCTGAGAGAGGGATTTAAAACTGATTGCTCTGTGAATAGTCATTGCTTTGTGCTCTTCTCCACACTAGAAAGGCAACAACGTATGAGGATGTGTGGTTCAAAATATCAGCTATCTACACAATTTATTAAAGCTGATTAAAAATGTATGTGATTAGAAAGGAACAGATAAATTATAGTACAAGGTAACTGTAATTTATTCATGAATACACAAAGTGACAAGAGTTCGACTTGGAACATGTCAGTGTTTGGTGGAAGTTTTTTTAAGTAAGTGTGTTGTTGCCAAAAAACTTCATTTCCATTCTGCTGCTTAGATGTACTTCCCAGGACCTCAGTCAGGCCTCCTGAGTAGATTAATAGTACCATGGTGAGAACAAATTTATTCTTGTGGATTTAAAAGCTCCAGTTGCCTGCGTTTGACGGAAGATACCGATGACTCCCATCCAACTCACCAAAAGAATTCAAGCTTGTTTCGATGTCAGTAATGACATTAGTGTTTCAAGATGAAAGTCAAATTGATCTTTTGGTATTAACTGAAGGAGTGCATAACTAAGTCACTTAGTGAGAAAGACATTTAAATTTGAAACACATTAAATACATTTTACTTCAAAGCACTCAATACAGTCTGTGTAAATACAGCTTTTGCAAGTTTTGTCTGAAACTAATAGGTCTCCAACCACAAAACATTACATTCAGATAACAGCAGGATTTAAGTTAAATATCTACAAGGCAACAAGAAAAATTGTTATTCAGTCTCAAAAAAATAAAAGTAGAATGTTCAAATTTCAGTGACAATGTAAAGTAAATACAACTTATAAAGTTCTATGCTTAATTAATAGTAATTTCAGTTTTTCTTTTTCATTTTATTATTTTGGAATATTTACAACTTATGTCTCCTCATTAGTGTGGAAAATACTCAATGATTTTCCCATTTATTGAACAGCGTAGGAGAAGAACTCACCAGTTCTGGTTTAGGACATTGAAAAAAAATGAGATTTATGAGGAATTTTGCAGTGGTTATGGTAAAGAAAGTGGAAGCAAAAGAGTAGACGGCTTCTTCAAAGCGGTTGCTGTTTGACTTGCTTCTGCAGTAATTAGCATGATGGGGTCTGCTTTCAGTTGATCCAAAGAGTGTAGGATAGCATTTTTTTCTCCTTCTTGCCATTGATTTGAAAGAAAAGTTCTGGCAGATTTAACTTTCCATTGGAAAAGTTTGCCATGATATGGTGATTAAACAAAGGGTTAAAGTCTCAATAACTCTATGTTATGTACCAAATGACAGAGATTTTCCATTTCTTGCATTATTTACACTCTACTGCATCGATTATCCTTTATAACTTCAGTTCAAGTGTAATGTTGACAATTTTAGTTTCTTTTTTTCTTTGAAAGATATGGTATGATCCTGGCATAACTTCACTATTTTGGTACTAACTTCCCTGGAAACACAATTTTGTTCATTTTGTGTGTGTATATTTGCTTGTGTAAAATAGTACCCTCATAGCTGAAACTGAGTAGTCTCATCTACTCAATTGTTATGAAGTAATAGACTGTAAGTGACAAAGCTCTGTCAAACCTAATGGAATAAGAAAAATTGTAAAAGAGAAAATTGGTCCCACACGTTCTCATAGTTCATCAGCCAAACTGGAATTGGAGACGACTGCTAGTACTAGTGGCACTTTTTATTATTGTTGCAGGGGGCCAAATCCACAGAACATTGCCATAGGGTTAGAAGGAAAAACTACTGTAAAAATACAGTCTGGCTACTAACCTAAAAAAGGCAGTCACTGAAGTCATTGAACAGTCACAGGGCCAAATACAGCCAGAAGCTAAGACCACAGCTCTCTGTTTTTGCTGAACAGCAGGAGATGAACAAACACTAGCTTAAAATTCTTGCAAGTGTATGCTCAGTTGCACTCATTTATCTGCAGCCTAAGTTGTCTTCCTTTCTGCAGTTCAGGGTAAGATAATTTGATAGTAATTCTATCCTGAGGCAAGGGTCTTGTAGGAGAGTAAAGGCTGATTTATTCTCCTGCAATGTGTTGGGAATGATACTAGTGACAGTGAAAGGAGGAACGTTTCTTTGCTGAAATAACTTGGAGTGACTCCTGTTCTTGCTCAGTAGATTAAGAGAAGCTATATGAAATACACTTAGAATAGGTGAGGACACATCTTAGCCTATATCACTGCTGCTCTGTTGTCAGAACACTTCGTACATTTATTTATATTACCTTTCTTGTACAGTGTAGTTGGTGCACAACAATTGGACCTGTTTTCTTTTTTTAAATACACCTTTGTTTTTCTCAGATACCTATGCAAATATATTATGAACTACTTATGAAATCTCTTTCATGACATAATGGGAAAACTACGATGTGAAACATTTGCAGAGACATTTTTATAACCCAAGTTTAGATTGATTTTCAATTTTCATCCTGGTAACTTACAATTCTAACATGAAAAAGTCAATAGCATTTTAAAGAGAGTTTTTTCTTGATTTTGTTTATTATTTGGGGAGATTTTTTGTTTGATTTGATTTGTTTGCTATTACAGCTTTGATTATAGAGATGAATGACGTTTGTTAAAAATGGAAAAGAAAAGCAAAAAGACCCACATCATGACTATTTGGGCTATTATTTGGTCTAAGTAGAATCATGTGCTCATGATTCTACTGGCTCTGAGTTACTATGAAATTTAAATTTCCTTTTATCTTCAAAATTGATATATTTTTTTTCAAACGAACACTGTGAAGCTAATTCAGTTTTCAGCTAAAATGTGTTAATGGGATTTTCTGATCTTCTTTGCATTTCAAAGAATAATTTAGTATCTTTTCTACCTCAGCTTTTGTTGTTTCACATTCTTATTAAAAAACCTACAAAGGTATAGCCATCACCACAATTACTTATGTGTGTCTCCAAATGTCTGCAGTAATCCATTTAAATTTTTTATACTATCTGCATGGCTAAATGTAAGATTCAGGTCGAGCAAGGAAACTTTGTGCTGAGTTCAGGTATCTGCTCCAAGGGCTCCCTAGACTGTCTCTGTAACTTCCAGAAACCAGTTCAGCTTCCCACACACTGAGGCTCATTTTCTGCAGCCTTCAACCAAATAATGAGCTTTAGATTACCCCTGAAGTAGGAGTTTCAGAAGCCTGTATCTGAGTTTGGAAAGGACCTCTGGATGTTATCTGCTCAAAGCAGGGTGAACCTCAAAGATTAGACGAGGTTGCCTGGGCTCTTGACTAGTTACAATTTGAGTATACCCAAGGATAGATTTTCCACCACATCTCTGGGTAAACAGTTCCAGTGTTTAACTGCTTTCATTATGGAAGATATTCCTTTTGTTTTGTAGAAATATCCCTTGCTGCCACTTATGACTGTTACTTCTTGCCCTTCACTGTGCCCCTCTCAGAGGAATCTGACTCACTTTACAGGGACTTCCCTTACATAGCTGATTGCAGGAGCTCAACCACCCTCAGCATCCTCTTCTCCAGGCTAAGCAACCCCACTTCTCTCAGGTTCTCCTCTTGTGATAGGTACTTCAGGCCGCTGACCGTTTTTGGTGGCCCTCCACTGAGCTTCCTCCTTTTTGTCAATATCCTTTTTATACAAAGAGCCCAAAACTGGAAATAGTTTGCCAGGTCTGGCCTCATGAGAGCTGAAAATAGAATAAACTTTCGCCTTGACCGTCGAGCTATGTTTGTCTTGTAGCAGTGATAGGGCTGTTGCATTAGACCACAATTTGGGAGCATATGGTCAGAGAGATCTTTTGATTTTGGACAGGGATGGCTCTTTTACCTTGGGGACAGCAGGGTCTATCCTCACCTGCACTTTACAAAGCTTGCTAGAAGTTTTCTTTGCTCTTCTGACTTTAAAGTGATATTCAGTGGTGGTTAAAAGAGGTTTAAGAGTATCATGACCTGTAAGAAACTTTTGGAGATTTTCTTTTTAAGCTTTTCCTTTGTTATTAATGATCAAAGCTGTTACTGAGGCCTATAGATATTCATGCACCTACACTGACCCTCAGTGGGACTTTCATTGTTTATCCTCAAACTCACAGTGAAGGGGATGTGGCAACTTGAGCTGAGCATTTAAATACAGCATAGGAGAAGTTATAATGTAAAATTAGAAGCCAACGGACTTTTTTTTTTCTGCTTTCCAACATACAACAACTAAATACTGTCCTGGTAGTATTATCTTGATGATGAATAACACATACTCTTCTTTCTTTGTACAGTATTGTTCTCCTCAGCTTCTACTGTGTTATATGTGCATGTATTTGCACACACACGACTACAACAGTTTTTTGTAAAATTCTGTGTTGAGTAAAGCTCCTACTTGTGCATGGGGCCCTTTAGGCAACAGTTTGTAAATATGCTATCATTCAATCACGGTACCAGAACCACTTCCTGTCAGTAGCTTACTGACTAGCTATACATATAATTTTTGGCAAGGCAGAATCATGAAATAGAAGCAAAACTATGACATAAACCTGAAAATGGGTTGCATTTCAGTTTAGCTATGGAGTGGGACAGGAAGAGAAAAAGAGCTAGGGAGTGTGCAGTAAATTCTGTGAAATTACATAGCTCTGAGATCTGACAGGTCTCCAAGGTGGATGGTAGACAGCCACCAAGCATAAAATCACTGGGAGCTTGAGGCCAGCTATAAACTCCATGTAGACCATAAGGGGAAATAGAAACATATCTATTTTTTTTCTATTATATCAGCCAACAGAAGCCAATTGTTTATTTCAACTCTTAATTAAAAGTTTCTCTAAATGTTCCAAATATTCGTAGAGTACAATATTTTATTATCAAGTTGCCTAATTTTCTTCTGTCATTTTTGATGGCAAGCTTATAGTTACAATGATCAGTCTGAATGAATCTTCCAATAATATTAGTAACTAAGAAAGTTTCTCCATGGCCAGTTATGCTGGCACTGATTCAGTTCTACTATAAGCTGATCTCAATAGTCACCATTACTTGTTTATCTGTGGTTATATTCACAATGTAAAAGGATACTAATTTACTTTTTCCCCATCATTTTGTCTGCGAAAGTGGATGAAAGGGATGTAGCCTTTCTTAAATCAGTGAATTTGCACTAGCTTGTTTCAGAACTGGATTAAGTTTGCTAAAGGCAAAAGTGTTCTTTCTTTTGTACCTGTGTTCTTTATACAAAGCTGTAAATGTAATTAGAAAACAAAAATCAATATCACACAGTAATGGAAATCTTGCAAAAGATAGTTTTATTCACAGGGGAATTTTTTACTTCCCCACAGAACAGCTTATAAAAAGCTTCTTATGGAATCTGATTCATTAAGTTTGCTTTAAAGATGAGAAACAACATCAACAAAAACTTTGTATTCAGCTGCTCATCTTGGAAATGTAGCATATCAGCTTGCATCAGATGTGACATGTAATGCAGCGTTGCATCTGTTATATAACACAGCAGGACTGGCAGTGGTAGGCTTAAGAGGTCAGTATGGTTAAATCAACCATTGCTCTCACAAAAGGGCTCTTATTTCAGCAGTGTTTTTTGTTTTGTTTTTTCCTCCTCATTTTGGTGGTGGTGATTTTTATTTTCTGAAAGTTATGCTATTCCAGTGGAGAAAAGGAGTAGAGAAGAGATGTGAATTTCTTTGAGTAGTCAGAAAATATTTTTAAAATATCTATTAAGAATAAGTGTTTTATGACATCTTTGGGTATAGCTGGCATTTTAATATAGGGTAGTATAAATTCTCTGAGTATGCACAGTCCATTTAAAATAATTTCCTGGAGGAAATCTTTGCTGTATTTTACTCTGCTAAATGCAGCCTTACCCTTTTAGAGATTATTTATTTCTTCTTTCTTTTGCATGAACAGTGTAGTTGGGTTCCTTTCTGTTAACCAAATCCCATGGAAAGCTGATCCAGTAAGACAATATCTCCCATAGGTAAAGATTTTTAATCCTCTCGCTCACGCAGCGGATTTAAAGCCAGCAATTTATAGCTATCACCTTTACATGGGGTATGTATGGTTTGAGGAGTAGAGAAAGTGTCTGTGGAGGGAGAACGAGGTGCAGCCACTGAGTCTTCCTTGGAAAGACCAGTACTGAGGAACTTCAGGACATGCAGGTAGAAAGGGAGTATGAGAGAAGGACAGAGCTACCAAGGAGCTGAGAGTCTGTAGATGAGCAAAGCAGGACTGTGCGGAGGGATGGGAGATCATCAACTAGAATTCAGTGGTGGGAAAAAAAGAGAAACTCAGCTAGAGTCTGTGTAAAACTCCGTATTCTAGTTTCTAGAATTCTAGTTTATACTCTAATGAAACTTTTTTTTTTTTTTTTTTTCCTCATTTGAAAGTCTTTCAGTCTTCCTTAGGGATCTCGCTTTAAGGACATACCCACTTCAAGAAATATCTACCTCAAAGCTCTGGCTGACTCAAGGGCATGTCATGAAAACAAAGATCACTTCCACAGTCTCATGCATTAACAGCTTTTGATTCTTGTATTATTCTTGTAACAGTGGTGAAAAAAAGATCTAGTTGAATGCAATGGTTAAATTCAGAAAGTTATACTTGCATTCTTTGTGACTTCTTTGACTACTCTTAAATGCATTGAATGGACAATTTAATCTCATTAGGTCTAGATTCTTTAGGAAGGTATTTCTGTCGTTGGTCTTGTTATTTCATCACAATAAATGAGTTAACACCACAGACCGTTCATTGCATTACAATTTCATTTTAGCCTGTATGTTTAATAGTAAAAGAGTGTTTTCATATTTGAAGTGGTAGAAGAAAAGTTGAAACCTGGGAAGAGATATAAAAAAGTCTTTGATTTGCTAGATAGATTTGATAGACCAAATTCTCCGTTCCTAAATGTCTTAAGTTTTCAGTGTTGCAATATGTTTTATGTTGGATTTTTTTTATTAATACCTTGAAACTTTAAGGCTCTGTGTTAAGTAGTCTTTTTGTTTCTCATATTTCAAGGATGGTATGAACAAAGAAAAAGTGAGTAGAAAGAGTAGAAAATAGTTTGTTTTTAGAGGCAATACAGGGAAAAAGTGACCCTTTATATTGATTAATATATGAAATCCACTGCATTTCTACACAGTGTACTGTTTCTTTTGCCACATATTGAAGTCAGAATCAATAGTTATTATAATTTCATAAGTGGAACAAAAAGGAGGTTTAGCTTTCAAAAAGTACATAAAACAGTATCTTTTAAAAATTGATCATTTCTTTTTTTTATGAAATAAAAGGTTTAATCAACTATTTTTGTCAGTGTTAACACTGCTGAAAACTTTCTTAAAGGGAAAGTTGTTCCCAGTATCACAATGAGATGTCTAAATCTCTGAAAGAAGCAGGATTTAGGGCAGTACATTTAGGGCATTTCATGTCAACTGCTACTTAAACACTGTCTTTTTCAACACTGTAATGACCTTTTCCTTAGCTTCTGTGTTCACACATATGTGTTTGCATATTGGCATCTAACTCCATCCACATATGCTTCTATAGGGGCCAGACATCTACATCTTGCAGAGGGCCAAGCAATTGAAAGGTAGGTTGTTAGCACTTTTTGAAGTCCCCTGTTGTTTCACCAATGCAGGAAAAGAGAGAAGTGGGACAGCAGTCCTTACTATTGCTGCTGAAGTTTAGAAGAGTTTATTGTCAGTATAATTTAGTAGATTTGTAATAAGAGTACTACCTTCCTGAACTCTTCTTCAGTGCCCTTCCTGAGCTATTGTGTCTTGCTGCTGTCGCAAGTCCTTGCTTGTCAGTCAAATTGCCTACCATGGTCTGGCATCACTATTTATAGTTGAAGGAGTATCTGGTGCTTTGCATGAGGCATTACATTAGCGCAAATTATTGCTAGCTAGTGGTGACATTCACCTTGGATATGCCACATCATGATGTCATTCGCTACCCAAGGTACGTGCAGGCTGTCAGATGAAGTCAGCTAGCTTTTGGTGATCCCAGGAAGATGGAAATTTCCAAACTGTAATTAGAAACTATACTAATCTCTAATCAAAATCTAAACTAAAGAAAATCCAATTTGTTTCTCAACATTCTGAAAAGCTTGATTAGTTCTTCATCTTTTCCATCATATCTTAAATTGCATCCAGGAGCACTATAATCCCTTTCTAGTGAGAAATAAACATTTAAAAAGCACAGTGAGTGGATAAACAAATTAATGAAAAGCATATAAGGGTTTGAACATCTAATGCAGCACTGATCCTGCAGAAATTGACGGTGCTTTTATTCACAAGAAAATGTCCTTATACTTTCCCTGTCTTTCACTAACTGATATCCCACTACCTTACTTTGCTTACTATTTAATACCTTTTTTAACACATCTTCACCAATAATGTGAATTTTCCAATGTGTGTATAATCATTCCCCGAAGTAACTGGATGTTACTGAAGTAACTGAAGTATCTTCTGATTTTTTTTAGAGAGAGTAGATATATATTAAATGCCATTATGCTTGTGCTGTGTCATATAAACTGGTGAAGTTAATGGAGTTGATTAAAATAGTTTAGATTTGTCTTGTAACAGAGAACCATAGGATCATAGGATGTCATTTTTTTTCTATATTTTTCCAATACTACTGCATTACAGTTTCCCTCTGAGTTTGCAAGAGGCACTGGGAATTTATATTTTTTGCTCTTCTTTTTTGGTCTCTGCCCAGAAGATGTTCACTTAAATTTTAAATTTTTATTGATTTTTATCATTCTGATGCATAAACCTCCAGGTTTAATCTGTTTCTTGAACAGTTTTATACATTTATTTTGTTCCCTGAGAAATAAAAATAATAATTAAAAAAAAAAAAACAGGAAACAGACAAACAAAATGGAACTAACTGATAACTGAAGAAATCTCTTTCGAAATGCTGCATTTGTCTTTTTGAGTGATATTCAGAACACGTTACTGATTTGTTTGCTTAATGTAAAGCAGTCAGTACTTGCATTTTAAATTCATTTTTGTTTAGTGTGTATGTTTTATTACTATTTTTTCCACAATATGTTTTTTGGATTAAAATATTTCAGTATTTGCCTGATCCTTTACTGAATATAGTTCAAAAAATGTTCTTTTCAACATTCACTAAGATTGAAGTAGACATATTCCTCTTTTGTTAAAAAGTACCATGGACATTTTACAAACTTAACTGTCATCATAAGGATTATTAATAATATGTTCAACTCTTAAGAAAATATTAATTCCCAGACAGTGTCCAGTAATGTGCAGACCAAACCCTGACTTCTGAAATAATTGGGATAAACTTTCATTTCCTAACATTTTATTTTATTGTTTCTGTACAGGCAGGCAGGGTCAAAGGAAATATCTTGGAGTTCTGAAAGAAAAAACAAGATAACTCATGCTACGTCTAGCTTAATGTCACACAGGAATAAATGGTGTCTCTAGAAATCTGTACTGGTAGCTACTACTAATTGGCCTGCTTTCTTGAGAGCTTGAGTAAAAGACTGAGAATGATGGTCTTGGTGACTTGTGAATTGCGGTGATTCTTCCAAGCAAGAGCTGACACAAAGGTCAAGACTCTGTAAGGAATCTTATGTTGTGTATTTTATTCATTAAATAAAATGCTTTTCTCACTACAACTGCTAATCTGAAATATATTATGAATTATCACATAATTATTGTAATTGATTGTAAATAAATTGATTCAGATTTTCTGGATTGGGCATTTCCTACTTAATCTGAAACTCATCCACAATAAAATTGTTTTGTTCTTATTTTTTTCCCTCAAGAAACAATACAATTCTGTAGTATGGTAGCGTAATGCACATCAGCTTCTTTTCTTCACACTGTTATAGATTTCTAAGGACCTCTGTTTACCCCCCATCACACAAATAACAAGCCTCAAAGACATTGGTTTTCTCTTCAATTTTTTTCCTGCTGTTTCGTTTCACTATGGTAACTTTTTCAATAGCTACATACCTCTAAGTAATTCTCCACTACCATAGGCAGCACCAACAAATGATTGCAAATGAGGGCTGACCCAACGAACCACAGAGCAGAGGACAGAACAATTGGTGAATGGGATTTTTAGAAGGAATAAAAACCGGAAATCCTGCTCTTCCAGAAGTACAAGCTTGTGGAGACACAGAAATGCCTTAAATGCAACACAGTAATGAAGTCTGGTCCAAAATGTGATCCCATCTGATACAATTGCTATCCAATCTGATAAAATTGCTAAAAGATAAAGTTGTTGTGCTAAAGCTTTCAAAGAGAACGTGTAAACAGAGAAGGAGGGGGAATCCTCAGGCTCTGTGGATCTTGGGCAGATGTGACACAGGTCTCTCCGGGCACAGTTTACAGGGATCTGAGCTGTTTACAGACTGATTAATACCACTAAGCTTTACTGTTTCATTTCTACAACTTCTAAAAGTTGGAGGCCTATTTGGTTGTTTCTTTTTTTCTTTTTCATCATGCAGGTAAAATGTAACTCAACTCCCACATAAGGAAGTGGTTGCAGGATGATAGCAATTTCACAGCTTTTACCTCCTCTGAAGACTTTTTCTTTGGCATCAAATGAACAATCATCTGATTCAGAAGCCCTGGAGGGACCACTGCAGTCCCAAATATGGTGAGAAAATGCTCTCAGCTCTGCATCATTTTGCCATCTATCACAGTGTTATTGGCAAAAGAAATAATAAACAACACCATTGGGTAAGATACTCTGGACAGCCTAGAAGTGGGCATTAGTTTTATATTTCTCACAAATTCCTGTCTTTCTGCCCACAAATTGCCAACCCACTTGTTCTTACCCAGTATGTGAGCACCAGGAGCCCCTAGAGCTCCTCCCATGAACTTGAAGATGTCCACCCAAACAGCCTTGGATCTGACAGCTTCATGTGGTCAAGTAACCTCTGCTGCTGTAGATACCCGGTGTGATTACTCCTGCATGTGGTTCACTGCCATAACCAGATGGATATAGGACAATATAATATCCTCCCATATAATATTTACTTTCTTATAATTCAATACCTATAGCAAAGTATTTATTTTCTTTTCCATATCATGTTTTATTTTAGATTTTTTTAAACTATGGTGCCTATTATTTATAAGGGTGTTTCTCATCTTCTCATACTGCTGATAATGGAGAAGGAAGTAGCATCTAAAATGACAAAATATTACAGTATGAAGATTGTTTTAATTAAAAAGTTATTAAAATCTCTGTCAGTAAATTCTGTTCAGCAATACCGTGCAGGCAAATAGACCAAGTAACCAGATGAAACTTTTGCCTGTAGTTAAACTCTGGTGAAAGGAGATTCACGTTGTTTTCCCACACCTTTTAATATATGAGTGCATGTATATGTACATATATATATATATATACATGCACACATATATGTATATACGTACAATGCATGTATAGAATGACATTTTGTCATCATTCTGTAGATGCAGAAAGATAGAAGGAAAAAAGAAAGAAGGAAAAAAAGAAAAAGAAAGAAAGAAAGAAAGAAAGAAAGAAAGAAAGAAAGAAAGAAAGAAAGAAAGAAAGAAAGAAAGAAAGAAAGAAAGAAAGAAAGAAAGAAAGAAAGAAAGAAAGAAAGAAAGAAAGAAAGAAAGAAAGAAAGAAAGAAAGAAGAAAGAAAGAAAATGAAAGAAAATGAAAGAAAATGAAAGAAAATGGAAATGGAGACAGGACTCCTGTCTTTAGCTTGTTTTCTTTCTGAGTTTGTGAAGTTAGATTGTGTCCTCCCTCACCCTCAATTTATTCATTTTTTAATACATTACATGATCTCTTATTGTCATTTTTTAAATCTAACTAAGTCCACTGTTCCTTTAATCATCAGAAGAGAAGAATATCCAAGCACCATGTATGATTCACATGCATAACCCATATTCTTCTTCCTGTGGACAATAAGAAAACCTGTTAATTAGGGCTGGCTATGCTCTAGGCTCCCTGATCTTGGGAATATCAAATGAGTGCAAGACTGCTATGGTTTAGCCCTAAGCTATTGCTTATAATTTGTCTGTCAGAGATAAGGACAGGTGCTACGCCAAGTCTGCGGGATGCAGGTAATTCTTTATGTAGAGGAATGGTTATCTACAGCTGTTACAAATGTCTTCCTCACCTGCCTGCACTGCATCTTCTTTTTAACCATATTTTCTCTCTGTGTTTGTGAAGTATCTGTATTTGAGGAAAAGAAGAACTAGGAAAGTGATTCAAATTAGGCAAAAATGTGTAAGCCAAATCAGAAAAAAAAAGACATTCATTTTTCCATTTGTAACTGTGATTTATTTCTCAGTTTTCTGCCACCTCCTATAGCTGTAGTGTCAGCTTTCCTCAAAGGCAAAAGCTTAGACAGGCAAATCTCTTCAGGTGGACAGCTTCAGCAATGATTCATTCCCATTTTTTGCATTTGTTTCTCCTCATATTTCAAGGACTTTAGATAATCTCCCGTAGGGCCTTGACTGAGCACATGTCTGAAAAATTGTTATTCCAGAATACATCCAATCTTGAAGCAAGTTATTGAACTTTGTACATGATGACCCTGGCTAAAAAAATTGTGTAGGTAATAGTAAGATTATCAGTTCAGTACATTTCTAGGAATAGGTGAAATGTATGTGTCCTATAATAAATAAAAGCACTTTCTCCAGCATGAAATGTTTTTTACTCACTGGTAATAATACCTTCCCTTTGAAGTGATGGTTCTGAGCATTTTAAAGGCTTGCTCACCAAAAATAAAGTAATGGTGATGAATATAAAGTTTATTCTAATCAGGAGGAAGGTTGACACTGGAACTCCAAAGAGCAGACAAAACTGATGTTGCAAAAGAAGAAGAGTCACGCTGCTCACAGGAGCTATACTGAGTTATATCTTCATGCGTGTGATTATAGGAATCAAGAAAACTTCCACCCCAAAATTGAATTTTGTGAAATATCCATTCGCACACAGAGGAAATCTCTCTTTAATGGTAGAGAAAGAAAATGTCTCTTTAATGGTCCACAAAAGATACAAAATAAAAAGGTTGAATACTCAATAAAGTGATTAAATACAGTTATATTATTGGTACGAATATGCCACATTAAACCATAGGTGAATTATCTTATTACTGCCTCAGCACACAGTGATGTATGAGATGCTCACCAAGTGCTGGTCAGCAGAGAGAGCTGGCTGGGGACTCCTCGGTCTGAGCAGCAAAGGCTGAGACATCAGTGGAGGACCTGGCAGTTCCCCTTTGCATGCCGAATTCTTTACATAGTTTTTTCTGATTGGTTTTCCCCCAACTCAGGTTTTGGTCTATGCTTTCCTTGGTCCTCTTCATGGTACAAAATATGCCTACAGGTTTTGGGGTAACTATTATGTTAGTTACATGTTTTTCAGAGGTTCATATGATATGCAAATATTAAAAATATTTTTTCTTTTGTTTAAGAAAGAGAGATGATGGAAAAGATATTTGAAAAAAATATCTGAATTATTCTTAAATTTCTATTACTTGATTAGTTGTACTAAAAACTGTAAATTACACTGACCAGACTAGCCTGCACTGATAATATATAAGGCTGTTGGGAGGAACTGAAGGGAGAATCAGCAGGAAAAAAAAAAAAAAAGCCAAAACTGAAGTGACAAACTGATACTGTCAAAAGGTATTTCATCCATATTTGATAAGGATGACTTGATGAGATGGAGGCCAAATTTAGCCCTGGGGTAAACAGAGAGAATTCCCAGAGATTGGAGAAGTAACAGAATCTTTCAGCAAAATCTTCATTTCCTTCTTATTTTGCAGCAAGAAATAAGACTTGCACTACAGGTATGTATCTCCATAAAAAGGCATGAAGAAAGAGAAAAGAAGCTTACTCAAGAGACTAGCTTCTTCTTAAACAATTTTACTTTTCTGTTTTTTCTTTATTCACTTGATGTTAGTAATCATGGAAAATCAGTGAGATGCACAGAACTGGAGGGAGAGCTGTTCCTGTCTTGCACAAAACTGCATTTCCTTAGTTAAGCATAGGGGAATGTGGACTCCTGCCCTCAGTAAGTTTATAAATTCTACCAAATCTATGCTGCTTCTGGGGCATTTACACACTCCCCTTCAAGGCACGCAGAATGACTTCTTTACAGAAATTGTTTTTTTTTTCCCAAATAATAGAATTTTACCTTGGTTTCTTTAAGGCTTCTTACAGAAACCTGGCTGAAAAGAAAAACAATTTTCAAGGTTCATAGAATCATAGAATCATAGAATCATAGAATGCTTAGGGTTGGAAGGGACCTCTAGAGATCATCTAGTCCAACCCCCCTGCATACGCAGGGTCACCTAAAGCAGGTGGCACAGAACTGCATCCAAGCGGGTTTTGAAGATCTCCAGAGAAGGAGACTCCACAACCTCTCTGGGCAGCCTGTTCCAGTGCTCTGTCACACTCACTGTTAAAAAATTTTTCCTTAAGTTCCTATGGAATTTTTGGTGCTTCAGTTTCTGGCCATTTCCTCTAGTCCTATCAGTGGCCACCACTGAAAAGAGACCATCCCCGTCCTCTGCACTCCCTCCCTTGAGATATTTATATACACTGATTAGATCCCCTCTCAGCCTTCTCTTCTCCAGGCTGAACAGGCCCAGCTCCCTCAGCCTCTCCTCATAGGGCAGATGTTCCAGGCCCCTGATCATCCTTGTGGCCCTGCGCTGGACTCTCTCCAGCAGCTCCACATCCCTCTTGTACTGTGGAGCCCAGAACTGGACACAATACTCCAGATGCGGCCTCACCAGGGCTGAGTAGAGGGGCAGGATCACCTCCCTCGACCTGCTGGAGACGCTCTTCTTAATGCAGCCCAGGATCCCATTGGCCTTCTTGGCCACAAGGGCACACTGCTGCCTCATGGTCAACTTATCATCCACCATGACACCCAGGTCCTTCTCCGCAGAGCTGCTCTCCAGAAGGTCAGTCCCCAGCCTGTACTGGTGTCTGGGGTTATTCCTCTCCAGGTGCAGAACCTTGCACTAGGCCTTGTTGAATTTCATGAGGTTTCTCACCGCCCAGTTGTCCAGTCTGTCCAGGTCCCTCTGGATGGCAGCGCAGCCCTCTGGGGTATCGGCTACTCCTCCCAGTTTCGTGTCATCAGCAAACTTGCTGAGGGAGCACTCTGTGCCTTCATCCAGGTCATTGATGAATAAATTGAACAGGACTGGACCAAGGACTGACCCCTGGGGGATCCCGCTAGCTACAGGCCTCCAACTAGACTCTGCACCGCTGATCACCACTCTCTGGGCCCTGCCATCCAGCCAGTTCCTAATCCACCTCACTGTCCACTCATTTATCCCACACTTTCGGAGCTTGCCCAGGAGGATGTTTTGAGGGACGGTGTCAAAAGCCTTGGTGAAGTCGAGATAGATGACATCCACCACTCTCCCCTCGTCTATCCAGCCGGTCATTTCATCATAGAAGGCTATCAGGTTAGTCAGGCAAGATTTCCCCTTGGTGAATCCATGCTGACTACTCTTGAGCACCTTCTTGTCCTCCGTGTGCCTGGACACAACGGCCAGAATAAGCCGTTACATCACTTTTCCAGGGACGGAGGTGAGGCTGACTGGCCTGTAGTTGCCTGGGTCCTCCTTCTTGCCTTTTTTGAAGACTGGTGTGACACTGGCCTTCTTCCAGTCCTCTGGCCCCTCCCCTGTTCTCCAAGATCTTTCAAAGATGATGGAGAGCGGCTTAGCTATGGCATCTGCCAGCTCACGCAGCACTCTGGGGTGCATCCCATCAGGGCCCATGGATTTGTGGGTATTGAGGTTCCTTAGGTGCTCTCTGACCCAATCTTCCTCTACCCAGGGCAAGTCTTCCTCTCCACCAGCTTCTTCTAGGGCCTGGGGCTCTAAAGGGCTGCCCTTGGTAAACACTGAAGCAAAGAAGGCATTGAGCAACTCTGCTTTTTCTGTGTTATTTGTAACCAGGGTGCCCATCCCGTCCGCCAGCGGACGCACATTTTCCCTGATTTTCCTTTTGCTGTTGATGTATTTGAAGAAATTTTTTTTGTTATTTTTAACGTCCCTTGCCAGATTGCCTTTCAGCCGTGCCTTAGCTTTCCTTGTCACATCTCTGCATTCCCTGACTACGTTCCTGTATTTCTCCCAGGGGACCTGTCCTTTTTTCCACATTCTGTATACCGCTGCCTTCTGCTTGAGCATTGCCACAAGCTCCTTGCTCATCCACGCAGGTCTCCTGCCCCTTCTGCCTGACTTCTTACACACAGGGATGCACTGTTGCTGGGCGTGGAGGAAGTGCTGCTTGAAAACTAACCAGCTCTCTTGGGCCCCCCTGCCTTCTAGAGCACTAGCGCATGGGATTCTACCGAGGAGGTCTCTGAAGAGGCTAAAGTTGGCCCTCCTGAAGTCCATCTTCACAAGGCTACTTATAGCCCTGCCTCCTCCTCGTTGAATCCTGAACTCCACCAACTCATGGTCACTGCAGCCGAGGCTACCCCCCACCTTCACATCTCCTACTAGGTCCTCCCTATTTGATAGCACGAGGTCCAGTAGCCCACCTCTCCTCGTCGGCTCCTCCACAACCTGCGTCAAAAAGTTATCGTCGACGCTCTGCAGGAACCTCCAGGACTGCTTATGCCTGGCTGTGTTGTCCTCCCAGTTGATGTCGGGGTAGTTGAAGTCCCCCATGAGAACCAGGGCCTGTGACCGTGAGGCAATATCCAGCTGCCTATAGAAGGCCTCATCAACCTCCTCGTCTTGGTCAGGTGGCCTGTAGCAGACACCCACCACAGTGTCTCCCACATTAGCCTGCCCTTTAGCCCTTACCCACAAGCTCTCAACTCGCTCATCATCCACTCCCAGGTTGAGCTCCATGCATTCCAGTTGCTCTCTCACATAAAGAGCAACTCCACCACCTCGCCTTCCCAGCCTGCCCTTCCTAAAGAGCACATAGCCTTCCATGGCAGTGCTCCAGTCGTGCGAGCTATTCCACCACGTCTCTGTGATTCCCATGAGATCATGACGCTGGGACTGCACACAGATCTCCAGTTCATCATGCTTATTCCCCATGCTTCGCGCATTGGTGTACAGGCATTTCAGGGAAGCAACAGAGGCCACAGGTTTCCCAGGAGGGGTGAAAGAGGACCCTCCGTGATCATTTCCTATCCTCACCTCCCCACTAGCATACTCCCGCTGGACGCCATCTGACCTGGGCTGTGCGGTACTGCTTGCCGTGTCAGTGTGCCACTCCCCTTCCCCCTTCTTGCCTAGTTTAAAGCCCTCCTAACCAGGTTGGCCAGCCTTTTGGCAAAGAGACGTGTGCCCCTCTTGCTAAGATGGGTCCCATCATTCCCCACTAGCTGGTGGTCATCAAACAGAGTCCCATGGTCATAGAAGCCAAAACCCTGTTGCCAAGCCCAGCGGCGCAGCCAGTTGTTAAGCTGCCATATCCGCCTTCTCCTCCTTGAGTCCATTCCCCTCGTTGACAGAATAGAGGAAAACACTACCTGGGCACCTGTACCTTTGATGGCCATCCCTAGGGCTCTGAAGTCTTGCTTGACATCCCTCATTTTCCCCATGGCATCATTAGCGCCCACATGAAACAATACTAGAGAATAATAGTCAGACTCTTGAACAAATCTTGGGAGCCTTTCTGTAACATCCTAAATAAAAATTAGTTTAAAGAGTGAAAGAATGAGTATTTGAGAAATCGTGGTAATAGCCCAGATTCACAGCTAATTACGTTTGTTAAATGCTATGATGTCAGTTACACTTATAGAATGTGCCAGATCACATCTACATCAATAGAAAGCTAAAAGAAGAAAATATCCAGTCAGAAATGACTCTCTGTGTGTAAAGTGTGTAAAGTATACTCATCAGTCAAACTGTTTTGACTTCTCTGATAAATCACTGAATTTCTGTAGTTGGAAGTATTTTGTATGTATTATATATATTCTTGTATATTGGGGGACAAAATTAGGAAAACTTGGTTTTGTTTCTTAAGTGAAATATGTTAATGAGTAGTCCTTTCACTGCTGTATTCTTTTTTTGTTCCACAGTTAGTTTTTTTAATGCTCTCGCATAGTATCAATTTTCACTGTTTCTGAGACCAAAATTTTTAGCCAAATTTTTTAACAAACCATCAGTACCAACATTACAGCTTCTCAATAGAGGCTTCTTTTGTTCCTGATGAGTCCCCCATTGCTCCTGCTGCACTTATGTTGCATAAATTCCTACAATTTATGCTGAAACATGGACTGCTAAAATAACAGACTGCTAATGGTTTTAAAGAAAAGACAACCTCATATTCTGGAGTACATTCCCCCTCTGGGGCAAGGCTGCAGTGAAGTAACATTCTGCAAAAGTTGCAGCAAACCGTCAGTCTTTCCTGAGAGACTATTATGTCATGAAGCTGAATCAGATTATTTTAATAGACTTAGGGTAAATGTCTGGCTTCATCAGTGGAAGTTCTGTAATTGATTTTGGTGTATCAGTATTTAATAAAAGATTTTCTTTAGAGAACTGGAAATAAAGTTGCCAGAAGTACCTGAATTATTCAGATTATTAAACCTAAGATTCAAAAGTGATTTAAGCACTTAGTGGTGTAAGACTCACTGACAAGTGCAGTACAGGCTTCCTATTTATGCATTTTGGAAATAGTACCCTGGATTTACTCTGTATTTGAATAAGTATCTTAATTATTTGTGCTAATCTTTGTCCTCTTGTGTATATTTCAATCTTTTTCAAAGTTTTCAGAATTTAAGCTTTTATGTTATATATTAGTAATTTGATCTGCTTTTGCTTTCTGTCACTTGTTAATATGTTCTTTTATGCTATTTTTAATATGTTCTAATATGTTCTGAATCTCAACCACAGTAAGGAAAACAAAATGAAAATACAAACAAACCTACAGTCATTTGCTACATCCATATATCCAGTCTTTTGGCTTCCTCCTACCCCAATAGTCCTGTCTTCTGCTTGTTGCCTCTCTGCTTGCAAAATTGGCTTTAAATTTCTGTGTCCAGAATCACACCAAAGGCAGGATATCTCTCGCTCCCACTTATATGGTTCAAAGAAGTGTGAAACGGGATTTGAAATAAAAATGTCCTGTGCAAAGGAAGCTGATTTGAGAAGGAAAGGTGAGAACTCCCTTGGTCACTGGAAGCTCCTGCACTGTGGATACAGAGCCTGAGAAATTACAGAGCAAAAAGGCAAAATAGCTTTCCCTTCTGGTAAGAATTTTTCCCTGTTGTGATATGTCTGAATTAATGTTCAGTGCACTGAAGACTGTCTTTGATGTGTCCTGCAGGGAGTTTTTGTCTGTTCTAGAGAACAGTAGCACGGCTATCCAGATACGAGTTTAAATCAGATAACCACCCGCCCACTTCAATTTTCACTTTTGAGTTCCTATAGAACCACAGTTCATAGAGTTGTTAATACACATTGTTTCTGAATTAAAAAAAAAAAAAAAAAGAGGGGGGATGTTTTAACTACCATGTTTTCCATCTGTTCTAACAGGACCTTGGGGAATAGTGTTTGGTTTTAAGGAAATTTTAACAGTAAAACCCAGGAGGCCATTATATTTATTGGAATTCTTTTAGGATAAGTTTTAGAGAAGGAAAAGTAATCTCAAAACACAGATAATAAAATAGTAGACAATATAACTTTTTATTTTTTATATACTGGGAGAAACTTGTTATATGTATGACAGAGCTCAGGGAATCATTTATTAATTTCTTTTATCTATATACAACATCCTGTACATATGTAGTTATTCTGTTCACAATAAGAGCAAGAACTGCTCTTTTATCCCTAGAATCAATGAGAAAAAATGTTCTCATGAGTGTATGCAGAAAATCAAATTTTGTTCTCTGATTTATACAGAGATGGCTTCTAGAGGCAAGCACGTGTTACATAAGAAATTATGACAACTATGTGCACCTTTCATATAGCCTTCCCAATTATGATCTGCAAGGTCCATATGTTGAGCTTGCCCATGCCTGTGAGCAATAGTATATTCATTCCTATGATAGGGGTAAGGTGTCAGTATAGAAGGGGTTCTAGGCTATTCTAACATGAAAATGCATATTCATTTTGAATCATCTTTTTTTAAACTGTCTTGGCCCATTCCCTGTTCTCTCTCCTTAATACCTTCAGGACTTTAGCCAGTTAAAATACCAGACCGAGAAAGCCATTTGCATTTCCATTGTTATGTAGAAAAAAAGGAGCCTTTAAATGGTTACTCATCCTTACCAAAATATCCCTGCATCAAGGCCAGATAATTTAACTAGAAAAAGTCCAACTTTCGAGTCATAGAGAAATTTTAGATGCCTGGAGGTCTCAAATTGAATTTCCTGTTGAAAGTCAAGCAAATCTGAAGTTAGACCAGGTTGCCTTGTCAGGATGATCTTTGAATATCAACCAAGGCAAAGATTGTAAAACCCCTCTGGATACCTCTTCCAAGGCTTAACCACTGACCCTGGGTAATTATTTCCCTTCTATCTGGTTGGAATTTTTTCTCTCTACAGCTGTTGCAACTGTTGCCTCTTATTCTTTAGCCATACATCTCTGAGAAGAGCTTGGCTGCATCTTTTATTTAACACCATCTTTAGGTAAACGAAGACTGAAGTTGTTTAGTAAATCCAGCCCCTCAGGCTCTCTTTGCGTGTCGTGTGCTGTATGTAACCATGTAATCACCTTAGTAGGCTTCTGCTGGACACTCCAGTTCGTCAGTGTCACTCTAGCACTAAAGGACCCCAAATCTGAATGGTCTACTCCATCCACTCTATGACTTCAAGAACAACCTGTTACCCCATTTCAGGATACCCAGGTGCTTTTCTGCAGAGCTGCTACCTAGTATTAATATTATAGCTACCTAGCATGTATTATTATTATTATTACTGGAGATATTCCATTCCATGTATCAGACATTTGAAAGACCTTTGCTGAACTTCATGAGGTTACCGCTGGTCTACTTCTCCAACTTTTTGAGGTCCTTCTGAATAGCTCCCTACTTTCCTTTGTATCAAATGATCTCTCAGTTTGGTGCTGTTCGCAACATGCTGTGAGTGCACTCCTCATCCCAAAGCATCAATGAAGACATTAAACAGTAAGTATAAACCTCTGAGAAAAGTAATTCATAACTGTCTGCCAGTTAGAGTTTAAACTGTTGACCGCTACCCTTTGAGCTCAACAGTCCAGTACAGTTTTTCACTCACTCTACAGTTCACCCGTTATGCCTACATCTCCCACATTTAAGCTACAAAGATGATAGGCAGATCATACTGAGAGCCTTAATGAAGTCAAGCTAAGCAACATCCATTGCTTTTATCTACAGAGTAAGTCATCTTGCAGTCAAGGCAGTCAGAGTGATCAGACATGAATTACCTTTACTAAATCTAGGCTGACTGTGTACTGCCTCTTTCTTGTCCCTGTCCCTGTCCCCTGCCCTCCCCCCGCCCCCACCTGCAAATTCCTTCCATATTTTTGAGGACTGTGGTAAAACTATCTGGTCTACTCCTCTCTGTCATGGTAAGAGATAAGAATAACATTTACTTTATTTTAGTCATCAGAGACTCCTTACTTGGGCACTTAAACATTTCAAAGATGATAAAAAGTGGTCTTGAAAAGATATCAGAGAGCTCTCTGAGCATCCTTGGATGCACCCCACGTGGCCCCACAGACTTGTATAAGTCCAGTGTGTTTTATTGCTCTCTAACTCATTTTTCCTCTACTCTGTTACTAGCCAAAAGACCTGACCTAACCACTGAAAACTAGCAAAAAATACATAGGGTAGCTCAGTCTTTTTCATGAGAAGTGCCTGTCCCTTCAGCCATGGGATTTTCCTTGGTCTTCCTCCTGTTTCTAGTATATTCATAGATGCCCATCTTTTCCTATTCTATATATTGCACCTCTGTCTCCTTGGAAGCTATTCCCCAATACCATCTTCTGTACAGCAATTTTTGGCATTTAGTTTGATGTGGAGAAGACCAGTGCTGCCACAGAGTCTATGTCATGCATGGATGGGTGTTTCTTTTCTTGTTTTGTCACAGCAATTTTCTTTAAAATACTTCTATTAATGTGTTTCTGAGTATAGTGATTGGTCACTATAATAAAGCATAAGAGAACGTTGGCTATTTTAGCATTCATATTATTAAAAGGAAAGCTAAAACTCTGTGAATTCTGGAATAATTTTATTTCGAATGCATTATGCTAGGCCTGACTTGCCATCATATCATGTTGTGGAGTTTTTAGGCAGTGACAGAGGGAGCTATTTTTAAGCAATCAGTCAAAACCTACTTGTCTTTTTAAGTTAGGTTATTAGGCAGCCCTGAATTAATGCATACACTAATGTAACAAATGTCCACAAAGTCAGTAGCATTTCCTATTTTTCTGTAGTTAAGTAATTGATGAAAACAACTTATGAAACCTCAGTCTTGAATTAGATAGCTTTTTTTTTGCTTGCTGTAGGAAGGTGTTGTCTATGATTTATTGTATGCTTCACCAATGAAGTGTAAAATCTTAGCATGTTGCATGATAAAGTTGTTTTATTGGAATTATCCTTAGGTCACACTTCATGGCACACCTACTCCACTCTGAATCTACTAGGATTCCTGTGTGGGAGGTGTTGGGAAGCTCGTAAATGTTTCCATAGATACAAAGCAGGGCCATAGCAGCAGCGTTCAGCTGTGCCATGCAAGCATTGACAATTTCTCCGACTTAGAGATAAGCTGTGGGATGCTACCAAAACGGTCTTTGTCCAGTTTTCTGATTCCAGAATATCTCTATTAGCAGAAATTGGCACGGTTCCACTGTCACCAATGTAGTTACATGAATCTATGAATTTTAATGATGCTTCTGGATAATACTGTAAAATAAGAGAATGCACCTATACAAGCTGATATGCAGTCAGTCTTGCCAAAATTTTATTCAGCTATCTGCAATACATTTTCTACATACAGATTTAGGTATTATGGATGCCTAAGTTTAATAGTGTTCATGTTTAATATAAATTTACTTGCAGCAAAGGAAATGAAAATAAATATGATCAGGATACCTGTTTTTATGAAAATGCACTGTCCCTTTATTTTCTGTGTTTTTCTCTTACTGCCAACAGTTTCTGCAAACTCCATTTTTCCTGTTTTCTTTTCATCTCACTACTCCTCTGCTGCCTATGTGTTCAATTCACATACTCTTGCTAACCTCTTTTTATCCAAATATAATTTATAGAGAGACTGCAGACTATTCACTTTGCCTCTACTGTGTTCCAGTGAAGACCATAGGGACCTCCCTGAAATGAAACACTAAAGCTTGATATTAAAGTTCGTAATTGTTATTGTTATTGAATAGCTCTGTACTTGAGAGAGAGCAACAAAGCAATGGCTTATTTTCTGAGCCCTTGTCCCAGAATTCACCAAACGCAAGACAAAGTGGATGAATTATATGGGGAATATTTCTTTTTTTATCTTGGAGATGGAAGTTTTATGTGACCTGTGTTTGTCAGCTCCCTGAGGGCCCCCAAACCATGCTGGTCCCTGCCCTCGTGGTCCTACCTAGCCCCAGCCCCATCCCTATAGGCAGCACGAGAATTACTTCCGTGCTCTGACATGTGTGCTACTGCTGTGCTCACCTCCTAGTGATACCCAGCATCTGACAAGACTCTTTGTACACCTCTTCTATAAGCAGATATGGAATATAATGAAGATGTTAGGTGCAATATTTAAAAAACTGCATTATATCTCCCATGGAAAAGAAGGGGACTAATTACTTCTCCCATCGAGGTGTGAAGGACATACCAGAGCACTATACCCAGAGTTTCCTTTATATCTTTCCAATGGTTTACCGCAGTTCTCACAGAGCTTATCCAAGAATAAAAACAAACAAACAAACAAACTGAAAATAAAAATAAGTGGGAGAGGAGAATATAGACGTGAGTTTACATACTATTCAGGCAAAAGATATTCTACTGCTTCACTCATAATAAGAGTGTGTGTCTGCACTATCATGTGATATAACTCTGCTCCTTCAGACAACATGCCTCTTAACCAACTCCTTGACTCCTTTCCAGAGCACAGAAACCAGTGGCTGTAAGAGAAAATCTGAGAAAAATTTACAAATTGCATCAATTCTCTCTCTTTCTTCACCTCATACAGTCTTACAGCAGCTATACCCAACACCTTGCACCTCAAATTCCAAACTCTGCCACCCAGAGACTTGAAACACACCTCTGACGTGCTGTGAAAATCCACCCTCACAGTCTGTGCTGCGCTCCTGTTGCTAGTTCTAGTGATCTGAGCAGAAGAAATACCCATGTGAAAAGGAGGTGTCAAAGCCACAGGGCCTGCAGGTTGTTGCCCAGCATGAACGCACGCAGTTTGCTCAGCGGAGTGCATGACATGGGTACAAGGCAAACTGAATTTTTTCACCAAAGAGATTAGATATATATCTTGTTGATGATACTGGCATTTCTACATGCTGTAAGGAGTAAATATAATGCTTGGAGACACAGGCACAGATTTTTTTTTTTAACTGTTTTCTCCCAAAATATCAGATTTGAAGTATTGCAGCACTTCAGAGGCATTTTGATTTTTAGCAGTATTTTTATTTTAGCAGTATTTAGTATTAAAAGCAGTCTTTCAATAATCTCAAAGGAAATGATTTTCTGTTTGGACTTTTTTTGTTGGAATCAACTTTCTTGATAGATTTTCCTTAATATAGTTAATTTTAAAAATCAACAGAAGCTAATTTATTAAAACATCTTCTTATTATTCTTATTCAGATGACTACAAACCTAAAGATGTTACAAGCTAGAACACATTTTTCCATAAAATTCTGAAATTGTCAACAGATCAAAGTCATCTTTTGCTTCAGGTCTGTCTCTATGTTTTCTCAGTAGTAATCACAACCTTACACCTCAGCCTACCTACATTTAAATAGCAATGCAGCTAAAGGTCAAAGGTTCTGAAAGCAAGGAGGCTTTAAAGGACTGACAGATACGTTTGTCCGCTATAGCATTTCAGTAGCGGATTGGAAATCACTTCAGGTAGAGAACAGTAAACTAAAGAAGTCATACTTTTTTTTTGCAGGAGGAGAGGGAGGAGGGATGGTACTTTTCCTTGTTAGTTCCTTGCTTTCTTGTGGATAGCTCTCATCATACAAAGGCCATTGATTTTCCTGGTCAGTTATTTCAGTTACTTCAGAGCTACACATGGAGTTGTTTCCTTTTTTTTTTTTTTTTTTTTTTTTTGTTATTTGGACTGCCTCCTGGGTTTAACCTACCCACCCAGTCTGTAACCTAAGAGGCAAATGATGGATAGAAAAAGAAAAATCTATCTAATTAAAGCTGAAGTTCTGAGAAACTACAGGTGTGCTAACACTAATAATCTTTCCCTAGGGCAGGAAAATGACTGGTTAAGAAATCATACATAGAAGGAGGTCACTCTTGTGAAGTTATTCCTTCCAGAGTATGAAGAAAATGAAAAAGAGCAGTAGAGCACAGCAAGATAAAGACATGGACCGCTGATCAGAAAGATAATTATAATGTCAATAAATGGTGTTTTGGGTATTCTTACTGCCAAATGTCTTCAGTGTGTATTAAAAATAAATAAATAATTAAAGAGATAAAATAATAAACACGGAACAAGACTCACTGTTCACTTTGCAAACTGCATATAGTAATCAACATACTCTAATGTGCATGTGTCAGTGAGTATTTGCTGTATAACTTTACCTCAGAACTCTCTGCCCTGGTTCTGTCAAGTCAGACAATACTGCCAATATATAAAGTGTAAAGAAAGAACAGGATTACATGGGAAATAACATGTTCAGTGATTTTTGCATTGATTAAACTTTTTAAAGTTACCAGCTCCTAAAGTAGAATCAGATCAGTAATTAGGAATTTTTACAGCAGGGAAAGGATGTCTATTAAAAATCTTCCTATAGATTTAGGACTCTCTTGGCCAGAGGCATTGGATTTTTTTTTTCACATATATTGAAAAGATATGAACCATTATTCTTCCTGTTGTGCTTTGCAGGGCTAATTATAAGTATTCTGTGTGGTAATTGCTTGGACCATCACTTACACTATGCTTCTAACAGAGCACAGGAAAAAATTTATACCATAAGGAATAGTAGACTGCCACCACTGAAGTGGTAGGGATGAGGACTACAGGCAAAAATCAAGCACAGGCAATTCTTTGAAAATGGGGAGCAGAATTTAATGAGGACAAGCATGATCTTGCCTGGGCAACTAAGCAAAATTTCTGCTGGCTAAGGTTTATTTGTTTCTAATTATATCTTCCAAGCTAAGAGAAAGGAACAGCACTCTGTATGGAGAGGAGGGTCCTTCTCAAACTGGGAATGCCTTTCCAGGGAAGAAATTGGCAAAATTTACTCCAGAATTTTCCAACCGCCAGTACAGAAAGCTGTGCATGCTGTCCCCCATCCCAAACTAAAATTTGGTAGATTGTTTAATCACTGTTATCCTTCTACCTTCTTCACATGACCATTCACAATGCCACAACAATGGAATCATGATCTTCTGTGTAAAAACTGCACTTGGACTTTGCTAGGTATTGTGTACATACACAAAACAGAGATAGTTGATGACCCCAAACCTTCCAGTCTTAGGCTTTTGCCCAATAAATGTCTAAATCTGTACAAAAATGCACTGCTTTTTTACTTTGAACAAGGTCTACTTGTAATTACACATACACGCATGGATAACATTATAGACTTCATTTCACTAAGCATCTGTATCTTCCTCTAAAATATCTTCTATTCTTCATGTAACCACATCGTCGTTTGTCCATCAGCATGACCACAACATAGGGCACACACAAGTGAGTGCATTTTTAGCTTTGCAAGGCAAAAGAGGTGCAGTGTGACAATAATATGCGTAGGAGCACTTACTTCAGAAACTCTTATACGTGCTGTTCCTTTACTCCAAGTTAATTTGGCTCTGTGAGGGTGTACCTTAAAAAGTTGAGTCCTTGGGGGATGAATAACAGTAGACAGTAGAAGCTTAGGAAAAATACACAATTCTTTTGTCTGCTTGGCCGTCCTAACCCTTTACTTCATACAGGATTTCAACAATATACACAGGGAAGCCAAATGCAAAAATCAAATGGGAATTGGGGACCCCACATTGGCAGACTGGTAGACTGCACAGATTTCTTTCTTAAAGAAATAAAACTCTTCTAAGTTTCCCCTTCTTCACTCTCTAAAGCACAGGTGAAATATATATGTGAAAGATGATAGCCCTCTGAGTCTGATGGCTTTTTTTATGAAGTCTGTATACTTATCCTGCATTTATGATAGCTTTACAAAAAGATAGGACTAATTTCAGTTTGGCAAAAGAAGGTTTAAAGATGTTTTGACAGCTCTAATTAGTAGATTTCTAGATAGGGGATTTAATTTGCTGTCATAATATCATTTACGGGACTCATTGCTCTCATTAGCTTAAGTTCTTGGTTAAATTTGTACAGTGGTATTAGCAAAGAATGGCTTCTGGTTTAATATATTTAATAAATATCTACAGGACTTCTACTTTTTCTGGGTTATACTTAAAAGTATTTCATGGAAAAAAAAAGAAAACAAAACTACAACAAAAAAACCTTATATACCTTATAAAACCATTAAATAAAAATTTGCATTTTTGCTTGCTAAAAAGGTAACATCACACATTTTCTCCTTTGGAGGTCAAAGTTTGAAATGTTGGTCGGACCAAAATTACTTCTTGTTTAATTATATGTAGCCAAGGCTAGTGAAGACCTATTTGCTCATGTTAACAAGAGTAGACATTTTATAGACAAGTAAATTTTACAAAGGGTTTGATATATTTTCAGACTGAGAATTCCAGTCATCCATGAAATTAAAGAGTAAAAGGTTCCTGTTGAAGGAAACTTTTGCAATTACAGATCCTATACATGTTTTCCAACATATTTTTCTATATTTTTATCACTTTTAATAAAAATGTTGATATTAAGTTGTTGATATTACCAATATAAGTAAAGGCATGGTAGGGAACTTATTTTAAAAATTGTGGTATATAAATCAATTTTGGTCTGGGCTGAAATCTGCCACGCCTTTCTCGGTGTCACTCATCCTACAAGGCTTTAATTGTGCAAAGTCAGTCAAGTACACATTAGGAGCTCTGTGGACAAAAAAATCCCATTCTGTGAAAATGCTCTTTGCAAGGTCTCTTTGCTAATGTCACACTGCTATTTTTGAACATCATAAAAAGTTGGAACAGCTTCTGAATGTTTTATTTAAAGAATTGAGGCGCTGCTTCTGTGAAAATTTCCAAAATAGAGTTTTTGAAGTTAGTCATGGAGGTCTGTATTTAGACATCTGTAAAACTAGCCGTATTTGTGGAGACACTGCGCTCCCAGAATTTCTGTTTATTTCAATAAGCACTGCAGCTGGTCATCAGACCACTTTACTGCATGAGAAGCTATTTTCTTCTAAACCGGTTTCTCACAGCCCCAATTTGACCACATTTTCTATTAGCTCTATTTGACTCTCTTAGAGTCAAAGTGAATGAGGCTCTCTATCTAAGTAGGTCCAGGTTTCCACAGGTGCACAATTAGGGCAAAGGGATATGTTTATGCAAAATTTGCTGTAAAGGACTTCTTTTACCTCATTATAGGGAAAAATCCGGATCTTGGGAACTGAAGAAAAGTATTTGTGTAAGTCCTATAATTCATTATATCTCTAGCTGCCAGAAGTTTATCTGTCTCCTTGCCATCATAGCTGCCAAAAACATAATGCAGTCTGGCTCTATATATTACTTTCAGTGTTAGCTTCCCAACACCAAAGTGTAATCAATAAATCTGGTCAAAAGTTGTTAGTAAAATCTTTGTTAAAAAAATAAAAAAAGGCTTCCTGGTTGAATGTCAGCTGTTTTATGGGAAGTCATTGTTAACTTTTTGACATCAAATTAGTTTTTTGTTTTTTGTTTTTTTTTTACCTAAGTTGAAAGAAAATATATTAGTCCATTATTCATATTTCACTGTAAGCTTCACATAATCCTGGATGCAAAGGTATGCATGCATAATTGTAATTGTAACCTTGTAGTGCCTTTCACGTTTGTTCTAGTGTTTCCAAGTGTGTTTTTTTTCCAACTCTGAACATACCCTGCCTCAAAGCAGGCTGAAAATAGATCTAAGAACTTCCCAGGGTCCTTCCATTTGCAAAAACAAGGAATGACCACACTCACAAGATCAAGCCCAGGCACACCAGGAGGTATGGTTTGAATTGCCTACTTCTTTCTTTGTCAGATACAGAACTCTTCTGGGCATAACGGAAAGCTTCACATGCAGTATGGGACAGCATACATCTGCATATGAATCTATGCTTTGTGACCCTTTGGGTTTGAATAAAGGATTTAATTATTCAGTACAATATCCCATTACTCCATTGCCATTTTCTGACATTATAAAAGAGGTGTGGAGTAAGGGGGCATTGTTGCAATTTTCTTGTCTTTGGAGAGTCATATTTGTTAGCTTTTTGTCTGTGTGTGTGTTTCAGATCCACCTGGAAACTCTTCAATAGCGAGAGTATCATTGAATCATAGAATCACTGTCATTAGGAAAGACCTTCAAGATCACTGAGTCGAACCGTAACTCCTTCAACACCATGCCTGTTAAACCATGTCCCTAAGTGCCTCATTTACGTGTTTCTTGAACACTACCAGGAACTTCACCACTTTCCTGGGCAGCCTGTTCCAACGCATCACCACTCTTCCCATGTAGAAATTCTTGCTAATGTTTGGCCTGAACTTCCCCTGGCACAACTTGAGGCCATTTCCTCTTGTCCTATTGGTAGTTATTCTGGAGAAGAGACTGACCCCTGTCTCACTACATCTTCCTTTCAGGTAGCTGTAGAGAGCGATAAGGTCCTCCTCCAGACTAAATAACCCCCTCTCCCGCAGCCGCCCCTTGTAAGGTCTGTGCTCCAGCCCCTTCACCAGCTTCACTGGCCTCCTTTGGACATGCTCCAGCACCTCAGTGTATTTCTTGTAGCGAGGGGCCCAAAACTGAACACAGTATTCGAGCTGCAGCCTCACCAGCGCTGGGTACAGGGGGACGATCATTTCCTTGGTCCTCACAGTGTTCCTGATACAAGCCAGGAGGCCTTTGGCCTTCATGGCCACAGGGGCACACTACTCGCTCATGTTCAGCCAGCTATCAACGAACACTCCCAGATCCTTTTCTGCACATAGCTCTCCAGCCACTCTGCCCCCATCCTGTAGCGTTGCATGGAGTTGTTGTGACTGAAGTGCTGGGTCCTGCACTTGGCCTTGTTGAACCTCATACAGTTGGTCTCTGCCCATCAATCTAACTTGTCCAGATCCCTCTGCAGAGCCTTCCTACCCTCAAGCAGATCAACTCTTCCTCCCAGCTTGGTGTCACCTGCAAATTTCCTGAGGGTGCACTCAATCCCTTCATCCAGATTGTCCATAAAGATATTAAAGAGGACTGGCCCCAACACTGACCCCTGGGGAACCCCATTCATGACCGGTTGCCAGACGGACTTAAATACATTCACCACCACTCTCTGAGCCTGGCCATCCAGCCATTTTTCACGCAGCAAAGAGTCCACCTGTCTAAGCCATGAGCTGCCAGCTTCTCCAGGTGCAGGCAGTGGGAGACTCTGTCAAAAACCTTACTGAAGTCTAGACAAATCACGTCCACAGCCTTTCCCTCATCCACTAGGTGAGTCGCCTGGTCACAGAAGGAGATCAGGCTGGTGAGGCAAGACCTGCCTTTCATGAACACATGTTGGCTGGGCTGGATGTCCTGGTTGTCATGCACATGTTGTGTGACTACCCTCAAGATGATCTGCTCCATAACTTTCCCTGATACTGAGGTCAGGCTGACAGGTCTGTCGTTCCCTGGATCCTCCATCAGACCCTTCTTGTAGTTGGGCGTCACACTGGCCTGTCTCCAACCATCTGCGAGCTCCCCTGTTGACCAGGACTGCTGAGAAATCGAGGACAGTGGCTTGCTGAGCACTTCCATCAGCTCCCTCACAATCCTCCGGTGGATCCCAGCTGGCTCCATGGACTTGTGAGTGTCCAAGTAGAGTAACAGGATGGAGTCATTCTAGTGTGTTTATATGTAGTTTGCTACTCAGGCTTACTGTAGTTTACTGGAACAAAATCATTATGAAACTGAAAATTAATAATTACATATATTTTTTTAAAAAAGTCTAATAGATTGATAATAATGAGTAGAAGTAATAAGATGTACTAGTATTTCTGGATATTCAGAGATCAGATAGTACGTTGAAATTAAAATATTGGATGAACTAAATCTTTTATACTAAATGTGATGGAAGTGTAACATATGAGAAAGACAATCATAATGCTAGTAAAAGATAAAGACATTCCAAGAAATTCCATCTAGACATTTGTGATATGAAGTGGCCCATTTTTACGTTGCTGGCAAGCCCCACAATACACTGATGTGACTCACTCATAATCATAGAAGATTTTCTTTCAACCTAGATTTTTGTATTCTCAGGAATACTTCCTCATGCTTTCATATTGAATTACTGATCCTTTCAACTCTAAATTCAGATGGGTTCTGATTACCCTTTCTTACAGAAGTGAAGAACTAACAGGATGAATAACACTATGTGAAGGGTGACTGTCCATGGAAGGTACTTTCATTACCAAAAATTAATGTTTCTTATTTTCATGTTTCCTTTAGAAAGCATGACATATATTTGTAATGAAAAAAACCCTTCAGGATCAAAAACTATAAACATATGAAGCATGATCTGCAGCTGTTATCGGTGAATTTATGTTTAAAAAGCATTTATATACAAAAAAAAAATCAGGGAATAATAAAAAAGTTAAATATTTTCCACAAAAACTACCAAAGTTTAAGATCTTGAAATACGCAAACTTGAACAAAATTTGCTTTCTTTTGCATTTTATTGGTTCTGTATTTTCAGTTTCTGTCTATAACAAAGTTTTCTTATATGGTCTATACTCAATAACTTAAGACCACTTTTTTAAACGTGCTAAGAAGTTTGGGTGTTTTCAGGGACTGTAATAATTAATTGCCCAAATTTTCAGACACATAAATGCCTTTTAATACATAGCCCTTAGTTCTTCATCCCTGGATGAAAAAGCAATAATACTTCGCTATTTAGCATGTTGGAAAATCATATGAAATATTATGAGCTACTATGTGCTACCTCTGGTGCTCCAGATCCTTACCTGATGACAAAGCTTTACTAAATTTGGCAATATTCCCCTGAAATAAATGAAATTATGTTGATTTATGGTAATTGAGAAGCTGGCCACAATATTCATTCTGGAAGCTTTCCATGCAGTTTTATCCAGCTTAAGATCACACCTCCTGAGTGCAATTTCTTTTACTCTGGCACTTTCTTTATGTTCTAATCAGTTTTATTATAAATTTTGGTGGTTTAACTGTAAATGTAGATGCCAAAATATTTCAAATATTAAAACTGAGACCCAAATCTAGTGTCTTGTATTAATATTATCATTAGACATCAATATTAAACCCAAGAGGAATTTCCTGCAAATAGGCCATTTTATTGATTAAAAGAGGTCCTAAATGTGAACCAGAATTAATGGAAGAGATGAAGTTTCACGTTATCAGAAGTTCTTTCAAACAATTAACAATTCTCAGCAGGAAGTTAGTAGTTCTCAGTGTCGTTGATTTACCTTAATACAAGATAGGACAAAAAATGTTATTATGCAAACTTACTGTATAAAGCTGTAATCCCACACCAGTACCTCCCTATCCTTTAAAATCCTACAGTTCTTGATGGTTAAGCTCTAGGGTAACCCCGTGACCAGTAGACACAAACCCCACTGCTCCACACATATGCAGAAGCACTGAAGTTGGAGAGCAGCTTGTTGGGTAAAATACTTTTTTTTTTTTTTTTCCTGCTTATTTGAACTGCTGACATTGAAAACTGGGAGAAGAAAATAAAATAAAAAGCCCCATGGAATTAGAAAGTTGACTAAGATAAATCAAGTTCAATGAGGCAGTGTTCAATGAGGCACTCTGCTCAAAGACCTGTCCTCAAGTTTTTCAATTAACTTATGTGTGCTAGCCAGCCTAAAACAAATCTTTTGTAAAAATACAGTAGCTATGTTCATATAAAATCAATAATTCAGGTCAAAATAGGAAACAAAACTCCTGATTGTTTCCCAGAGGAGGTCTTTTGCCTTTCCTTTTCACTGTATATATAACACTTCTACTTCAACCATCCTTGAGAGTAGATCAATGTCATCAGCTCCCTCTCTGATTGTTGTTCAGCATCTGAAAGCTACGGAGGTCACTGCCTACTAGAAAGACAACTGAGGTTTGAGTTTAATTAAGCAATTACTTTATACTATTTGAAGCTACGAACAGCTGCTGAAACTGATTAAATACTGAAGCAAAGCCTGAGGTGTTTGATCAGTCCAAAAAGTCCAAAGACTTTATTACAAGTAAGGAACAAAGTGATAAAGATTATTCTTGTCATTAAATGACAAACCATAATATAAAAAACAATAAGAGGATTTATTTCCACTCTGAGAGGAATGTTCCAAAAATCTCTTTCCTGAACTGTCTAGCGAGATGATGGTACACAGACCTTTACCTTTGTCAGAATCACAAATTGAATAGAGTATACTTTTCTTCATTTAGATAAGCCAAACTTGAGGCCACTCTGAAATAAAAAATCCAGTACATAAAGAGTCATACATGCTCTATATTTTTCCTGCATATTGAGTAGACCACTCAAATGATAGTCTTGGGCAGTATTAAAAATGAAGGACAATGGTTTTTTTTTGAAGGCAGTAATAAATTAAAGAAGTACTTAAAGTAATACAAGTCCTCTAGATTTTAGAGAGAAACACTGAAATATGCACTTACATTATTCTTGCTCTCAGCCAGGATAACCTTTGCTGACAAGAAAAATCCAATCTCATAATATCCCTGTAAGGTATGTGTTATTCCTCCATTATTAATTAGTAGTTTATAAAACGTAGAGCTATGAAGCACATATGATTTGCCCAAGTCTGTCGAAGTATGTCACATCTTTAAGACTAGATCCATGAACACTTTTATATGAAGTGTTGAATTTTAAATATTGAACAATGAATCATTTGATGGAATTTGTGAAATGTCATCTCTATGTAAAAAGCACAAGTTTGCAATTCACAAATACATATTTGGTACATGCCTGTTTTACAAAATTATTTGTGCATATGTTGAAATCACAACTTAGGTGTCTTTTAGCTGAGGAAGAAGGTGCTTTCAGAAGCAGTTTTCATGAGCAGATGGAAGGAAGGGAAAATATGGTCAACAACTTCAGTTTATATCCATGATGGCAAGGAATTTTTTTTTTTTTGGGTGCTACTGGGTGGATTTTTTCCCCTTAAAGTCCTGAGAATTTTCTTTCTTTACTATACTGAAGAAGTCAGTGAAATAGTTGAGCAGTCCCTAGCTCACGTATGTCAAATTATGAATAAGATTTCATATCTTTCATATATTATCTTTCTCATTTTTTAACAAGTCAGATTCATGCACAAGCTAGCTTGTATGCCGTACTGATAGAATTTACTACATTCCCAATCAAGACCTCTTTTTTCCCACTAATCGAATATAATTAAATGCTAACGTGCAGCTTCTTTGAACTTACCACCTCCATTTTTGTGGAGCTGTTTGGTATTTAAATACCTCTAAATGAAGAAATTAGAGAAAAAGAGGTTTCAAATATATTGCTGTTGCATGTGTTGTTGCAGAGCTAGCAAGACATGATGTTTAATGATACTTAAAAACATTGAATTTTTCTTTCCTCAACACAGAAAGCCAAGTGTCTCCATTCAAGCCAGTTTGCTGTCTCTGTAGATGTTAATTAATAAAACTTCTGAGCTCTGTTAGCTTAAATTCACTTAAATTTTTGCTCTATTTATGATATCTTAAGCTTGATGATAGTATTTTTTATCCTTGCTATACTGACTGAATCCAACTAACATGCTCCCTTGTTGATACTATAAATAGCCTCATCTTTTCAAAAACTCTTAAAATCCTTTAAGATTTTTTTTCATGTAAGGTCTGATAACTTTAGATATCACAGATCCATACAGGAAAAGAAATTGCTAAAAAACAAAAATGAAAACACAAGCAAGCAAACAAAATCCCTGCAACACTTTGCCAAGTGTTGCTCACAGTGAAATTACATCAGGGAAAGAAAAGAAGAAATAAAAGGAAATGGAGGACGAAAAAAAAGATGGAGGACGAAAAAAAAAATGGACTTTAATAACCTGAGGTATTCTCAAAAGAAAACTTTGAAGCATAAAAGACATTTACATATATATGTGTGAGTGTGTGTGCATAAGTATATAAAGAGTTACCCATCATTTTTTTTAATCATACACCAAATGGATAAAATGGATTCTTTAATGGATTAAAGAAGGTTAATGTTGAAGTCTTTAGGTGACATGGATCAAGGCAGAAAGAACATTCAGGTGGTGTGTTGTGCTAAGAAAACAGTTTTGATTCCCTTATGTAGGCAGGGTGAACATTTGAACACCAGTAAAAAATTATTAGTGATTAAGCTTTGGATTATTTTATTTTAGCGTAGCCAAGATTAAAAATTAAATAAAAAGAAATAACAGTAGGTGTTCCAGGCATGCCCAGGTACAAAGGGTCAGTATCCAGAAAAGAAACTTATTGAGGGATTGTCAGAACTGTTTAAGAAAGTTGAAAGCTCATTAACCTTTAGCTTAAACAGGGATAAAGCACCTGAATGCTTATGACATCTTTGAAAATGCCAACTATATTGACGAAGAATGTAGTTACCTATTTGAGTGTTGGGCTTTTGCTATGTTCTGCTTCTGTTTGTGTTTTTTCTTTTTTCCTCAGAAAAAGGGGAGAAGATTGGAGAATTACCTAAACTCACCAACTAGAGCAACATCTTAGTTACAGACAAAAAAATTGTGAGAAAAAATAGGTGCAATAGAAGGAAGCAATTTTGCTCTTTCTGCATGCCCTTGCAGGAAGACATGTGAGCAGGCATGCATGCAAATACATATAACACAGGAAGTTCCATCTCCATGTGAGGAAGAACTTCTTTACTGTGAGGGTGAGAGAGCCCTGGAACAGGCTGCCCAGAGAGGTTGTGGAGTCTCCTTCTCTGGAGATCTTCCAAACCCGCCTGGATGCCACCCTGTGCCACGTGCTCTAGGTGACCCTGCTGGAGCAGGGGGGTTGGGCTAAATGATCTCTAGAGGCCCCTTCCAACCTTAACCAGTCTGTGATTCTGTGTATATACACATACTTTGAATTGGTGTCACCTTTTCTTTAGGCTCAGCACTCAATTATTATCCAGTATTTTTCTCCCAGAAACAAGGGAGAACATGCTTTCCATGATAGTCTTACAACATGTATGGCTGAAGAACCTGCATGCAAAAACCCAACAGGTATGTATATATGACAAACACCAGAAGTACAGTTTCACTTCCTGTTTCAGTAGGAATCAATTCTAAATGAGGTTAGGGAAATCATAACTAGTGTTAGTTTTTGAAACAGAAATGTTTCCATTTCAGAAGGGTTTCTCCCACTGCCTGGGGAGTAACTTGAAAGGTAGTCCTTTAAAATGTTGTTATTTTTCTCATCTCTTTCTTCTTGAAAAGTTAGTTAGTGTTTTATTTTTGTTATTAAAAAAAAATTCATAACCCTTCAAGACTGTAAGAGTTTCAACACATGTGTTTATAGCTAATCCACAGCCTGCTAATAGAATATTTAAAGATCTCTTATACAGGAAACCTATGCTTACCTGTTGAAACCTACATTACTATAGAGAACTTCCAGTAATTTCCCTCAGAGTGGATCGCAATATATGCAATCTAATTAAAATAGGATAAAACATTGTTTTGCAGACATTCTATACTCATATCCTATTATTCACAGCTATTTTATGTCTTTTATTTTACTTAATAAAAAAATATTGAACTATGCTTGCTTAAGAAAATGCAAATTTAGTGTAATTTAGTGTAATATCTATTTATTTTATTTAAAGCATTTCCTTAACATTAGTTTCCTTTGTAAAAGTTTGGTTTTGGTCTCAAGTTCAGGTTTAAGCTCAAGAATGCCATACTACTATGGATATGGATACAACTGGACCACATGGTTTCTTGAGACTATGTCCATATGATTTTTTAAGGACAATTTATTGCCTTTTTTCTGTCTAGTGTGGACTGATCTACTGTGCCATTTAACCAAGGAAAAAAAGAAAGTGTAAAGAAAATTAAGACTGTCTCTACTAGAGACAAACAGGACTTGCATCTGTGCACAGAAGTAATAATGAATGTCTAACAGTGTCAGGCCTACTAACACTGTTAGGACTACATTTTTTAGTAGTCTTTCTAAAAGTTGCCTATAGCTAAGCGTATTTCTGGAGCTTTCATCGCCAAATGTAAGTCAGAGTTCAAGGATCATACTCACACAACACATCTCTGGAGTTCACTGAGCTCCAAAGTAGGCAGTAGTAAAGATCCTAGGTTTCATTCTACTCATTTGGATATGGTCAGAGAAAATAGCTTAACATTAATGGAGATGAACATTTTATTGAATTGCTGAAAATTTGGTAGACTTAAAAAAAAATCTTGACCAACTCAACTTCTCAGTCAGCCAAACTGCCATTTTTCCCAGCTCTTTCTAGCCATTCATTTGTCCAATAGTCTGTTCATTGCATTGCACCCATTTCTTTTTACCCTTCCTTTCTCATTCTTGCTCTTCATTCTTTTCTGCCCATCATTTTTCTCTCCACATCTCTCACTTATGCATTCCTTGTCAGTTCCACCACTAGTCCCTTGCTCATTTCACCACGTGGTCCATTCATTTTTTACCCTAAATTATGTATGGTTGATTCTATGATAGCAGGAAAAATTGAACATAAAACGCTGCCCAGTAAGTTTAAGCTATATGTAAACTTTTAGAAAGTAGACTATCCACAGTTAGCAACATAGCTGAGGAACCGTGCAGGACTGCTAAAAGCATTAAGGTTTGTCATACCACACTTAAAAAATCATATTCTCATTGATTAATTTTCTTTTATTGACAGAAACCATAAGTAATGATGTCTAGTCCCTTCAAGTCATACGCATCTATTTTTTTCTTAATCTTTTTGCTATATTTCACTTCATACAATTTTGAAGAAAATAAAGAGGAGGGCAAATCCTCTTTTATAAAACTGATAAATCTTTAGCCGGTCATCTTCAAGAGTGTTGGACTGAAATGAAGCCCATGTTTCTTTTCCCTTATATTGATCTGGCAACACTAATGGATTGTTGACTCCCTACTCTGTTGTTTCACAAGGTTTAGTTGAATTTGCTTTCTATATAAAAATAATTGCAGGTTGAGTAGCAGATGACAATACTTTCCTCAACAATACTGCATTTCCTTTAAGGGAGACTTCCTAAGTATTTATATCTATTTATATACATATATACATATATAATAGTTTCTGATGGGTTCATTTTCTAGGCAAAGAATTGTGAAAGACACAAAGGGCAGGCTACTAATTCCTGCTATCACAGGGTATGAGTGATGTAGCCTTCTGATGAGGGTACTTAGTAGATCTGATATTTGAAATTTTTGCCTCTGGAATGATATACCCCTTTTAATCATAAAAGTCTATTAATAGAAATAATCAGATGATTACTATAAGCAGAAATTAGTTCATTTTTAGCAGCCCTTCATTGGTAAAATTTTTGTGCACATTTTAATTCAATTATTAACCTACAGAGATTGTATAAAAGGCCAGCTAGTACACCCAGTGAAGTGTTGGATTTTTTAATTAATCAACACTCAAACAGCCACTTCTTGGATTTTGTTTCCCAAGGAATTATATGCATGCAAATGTTACAACTTAATTGCCTGTAGTAAAAACGCAAGCCTCTTTTCTTAATTTTAATTAGGAAATATTTCCTCTTTTAGAGTGAATACTTCATGGTAGATAATCAGAATTGAAACATTACTTAGGTTCTGTGTTTGCTGCATAAAATGTTTCTTTGATTACAAATATACATTTTTATCATATTAACTAACTCATATTAAGAGATTCGGGATGAGTCTGAAGATGCCATTGCTTGGGACTCTTTGCAAATGAAGAGTAGAATTCCTGAGACACAAATTGAAACTAACTAAATTGGAATTAACTCATGTGCAAAACCATCCTGCTGTATCTCTGCATTCCCCTGATTAACCTCTTAGTTAGCAGGAATGTTTCACACCATAAAGAGAGCAGTGCATAGCTATCCAGAAGTCATTCTTTACTGAGGTACATGCCAAAAGGTGGGGAATTTTGGACCTTTTAATGAGAATTGATTTTTAAACTGTGAGCCACTGTATTCTTTGGATGTATACAGTCATACAGTATAGTAAAAATAATATTGTATTAGGAAGTGAATTTTGATTTTACCAAATATTTAAGTAAGTATCTGGGTTTACATTCATTATTTCAGTCAGCTAAATTTGACGGCTCACAGACAGCAAACATAAAAATGCTGTAAACCTGCCATGAAATTTGCTTTCAATTTAAAGTGTTCTTGAGAAGAAAAAAAAAGCATCCCTTCAATCAGCTCTAATTATAATAGCATTATCATAATTATCTTTGATTCCATGCAATATTATTTATTATTTTAGGTACTTTCTTTTTTTTAATGGAAACCCTATGTTGGGCAACTATTTAATGATTTTTTTGGTATTTCTGTATTAATTTATTTTTTATTTTTCCCTAGAAATAATTTTAGGAACAAAATAGGAAGGCTACTGAGCTTGCAAGTACTTTACAACCTTGTGAGAATCCTGAGTTCTATAAAAGTGCTTTTTTACCAGATAGATAGTATAGTGCAATACTAGAAGTCACTAGTTTCCT